>NC_056748.1:338502301-338632301 GCF_019279795.1 Protopterus annectens | reverse complement strand
TTATTACATTTGAAACACACACTGAAGACTTTGGCCTACTAAGGAACATAAACATTTAATTTAAAAATTGCAGCACAGAAACTCCCTGAGTCCCTATGCATTTCACTCTGTCATAGTAGAATCTTAGAAGCTTGCTCTGTACTCCAATACAGCTGCAGATAGTGTCATGCCATTTTATCACTGCTTCATCAGAAGAAAAGAACGCCTTTATTAACACCAGAGGAAGCTGATAACGAATACCAGTTAGGCTGTAAAACCCTAAACTGTGTCCGTAGTGGATTTGCTTCTTGAATTTCCTGACTACTACTACCGCAATACAACATATATACTAGGTGCCTTTATCTTTTCTCGTTTTTCTTTCATTTTGCATAGATAGTTTCTTATTTTTCTCCAGACCCCATTATTCCTTCTCTGATACCTGTTCTATCTAGTTCAGAGAAAAAGAGCATCAAAAACTGATCAATACAAAGGTGAACCAAGTCTGTAAACCGATGTGAGGATTAGTTGGCCTAATACTGGTGAGGAGAATATAGATGAATGATGTAGTGTGGAATTTCAGGGATAGAGGTTATGATGGCAATCTTTTGAATGGACTTTTGGAAGAAGGTATGAAGGAATGATGGGGTTTAGCTAGACCATATTTCAGAGAAATGAATACTTACACTCAGAATAAGTCTCAAGCTAGAGGACAGGGAGGTTTGTGTTATGTTACAACCTATACCAGCAGAACTAATGAGGTCAAGAAAAGTGTCTGTGAATTGTGGCATTTTAGAAGCAATGCCAGAACTGAAATAATTGGGTGTAAACCTAACTTTGCGTACAGTAACTGCTCTAATCTTAAAAAAACACCTTTGCTACAGAGGCATGAATTATAATGTTAGCAAGGGTTTAGTTAATAAATCTGTGACATTTCCCTACTACAATTGTGTTTGTTGTAGATATGTACTAAATGATAATGAATTTATACATCCAAAAATGAGAAGAAGGTATGTCTTTAGATGTTTTGCAACCTGTAACAGTGAATATTACTTATTTGGCAAAGTGTTCTGCATTTTACATAGAGATATGTACTTGGGGACTTAAAGATCGGATTACTGAACATCACTCCAAGAAACGTAGGAACATTAGCACTAATGCCTTGGCTAGGCCTATTGCTGAACATGGGGTGGCTAGGGTAGTTAATGTACTAAGTAAAAGTTTAGGGGGTTGTGATCTGAAAAGTAAATTAGAGGTCTGCGAATATGAATGGATTGTTTGTTTACAGGCTGACTCAGCCTGGCATCAACATTGATACCAGTATTAAACCTATTTTAGGAAGGAAACTGATGTGTTTAAAGAACAGATACTAATGTTATGTTAATTTGATTTTTATAGAGTTTATGAGATATATCTATCTCTCTCTCTATATATATATATATATATATATATATATATATATATTTGCCTGTAACAAATTTTTCTATGTATTTTTAGAGGAAGATGTATTTTGTTTTTACTTATTTTATCTGTGTATTGATGTAGCGTGCTTTTAAGAGTTGAAATTGATTAATTGGGAATAGCTTGTGATTGGGGGCTGTGTCACATGCTTTTGATTTGAATACACTAACTGGGTCTATATTATATTTTTGAAAGTTTCAAACATCGAACGCCATATGGTCGACACCATATGAGCAATGTTTGAAATTTCAAAAATATAATAAAAAATAAAAATAAAAAACTATACTTACCTTAATACTGTAGGCAGTGGGGCAAACCTCCCTGCACCCCCCTTGTGGGGGGCTGCTCCCCCCACATCCTCGCTACTTAAATATTCCTACTCTGAGATTGCACTGCATTGAACTAAAGGCAAACTATGCCCTACGGCGATTTCCGTGTTACGCTTGCGGTGTTTCGACCAATCAGGTTCATTCAATATGCATTTGCCATTTACAATTTTCGATCACGCAATAGGAACTCTATTTAACTGAATGTTAGTTTTCTTCTGTTTGTATGCACACAGTGATGAAAGATTTTTATCAGTAAGCTTTGTGTTACTCTTAATAAACTTACTGTCAGCATATCCAGCATTTCCAAAGTCTGTAGTTTTATTTGGTATATAGTTCAGAATTAGGAAAGAGCACATTCATTTGAAACCACTCTGCATACACTCATACTTACAGCCATACACATACACACAAGTACACACCCACCAATACCTTGCTTCTAAACTCCCCAGCACTTACCTCTCTAACATAATCCCTCCCATTGAAAACAATGGGTAGACATAAATATTTGGCCTAGGCTGTGTTCATTAATGTACCTGTTCAAGGTAACTTGCACAACTGAGTGAGTCTCTGAATCACTCAGCTGCATAAATGCCTTATCCCTGGAATTCTAGGGTTAGAGCACATGGTTAATTAGCAGAGGCTATTCACCTGGAATGCCTCAGTAACATTTGCAGTAAGCTGCAGAGACAGGCCACCATGGTGCTGTGCTGTCTCTGAATCAGAAATGATTATAGCGAGGGGTAAATAGGCTTGCCCCTCATAGTAATCTTCCTGCATTCCACCTACTCTGTGTGCTGCAAAATCAGAAAATGAAGGAAAAAATCCAAAAACTACTGTGTAAGAGGTTTCAAGTAAATATAAAGACTTCCATGTTGCCACATATACAGGGGAGATGTAGGTCCTGTTTTCACACTCACATCCCAAACATTTCCAGAGCAGAAACCAAACCTAAAATATTAAGTCCACTCTTCACAGCTGGTCTGCAAATGGCTTGCTCCTTTTTGCACTTTTATGTTTCATTCCTTCTAGCTTCACACAGACCATTTCAATACGAATCAGCATATGACTATCTGAGGTTCTCATTTATTCCACATGGAATATCTACAGAAATCCAAGAAGAAAGACACAGGCTGCATAAAAAATACATGTTGTGGAGCCTATCCAAAGAAGTACAACTGTACTTACTGCTGAAAGGGCTGAAAAGCAATGTTTTTTTTTTTTTGTAAAAGTAAGAGTAGCCTTCAGAGCATTCAGCTAAAATAAGTTTCTTGCTACATATTCATTATGTTGGAAATCCTTAATCAAACTTATTATCAGAACAAGTCATTTAGTGCAGCTATTTTTATTTCTTGCTATTCATATCAGGCCATGTCAGTGCACTTTCTTCTTGTACTCTTTTTCAAGACAATATTTTTATGACTGAGCAGTTCCCTGCTTGATTGAGAGGGTACTATAGGCATTCATTTAATGAAAATCACCAATTACTAATTTGCTGACATGCAGTGACTTATTTTCTCATAATTTTTTAGGATTAAACACGAGGGTGAATATGGCCTCTGTCCTATTTAATGCATGTATACCTAAGACAGATTAAATTATAACATGCAATGACTTGTAATACAATTAAAAGCACCATTTATATTCAGTGAACTTGTTTAATGTCAGATACATTGTTAAATTTTTGTAGGCTTTGATAAAGTCATGCTCGATTTTACTGTCTGCTGTGTAAGCTTGCAGTGAATGTATTATGTTGTATGTCTTTATATTTCCTTACAGACTTTGTTAGAAATGTTGTTAGCCATGCTGGTGTCTGCTTGTGGTGCGCCTATAAATAGTTCTTACTCATGGCTAAATTTTCATGTAAGGATGTTAATGCTTATAACCAGAAGTTAGGTGCTGCATCTGGGTTCTGTATGACTGTTGTTATTGTCCTTAAAGATCTGCATCCAAAATCCCATTCCTTCCTTATTTCTGGAATTAGCTCCCTGCTTCATCATCATTCCCTTTCCATTTGAATTGTAGCTTTCTGCTTGTGTTATGCATATGAGCCTTAACTGTGTATTTCTGAAATATCCCTTCAAATCTGGTAAACATAAGTCTCTTTAGATGGGCTCTAGAGTGCTAAATGACCAGCCTCTGCTCATCTGTTCATACCAACCAGCCAAGAGAACTATGAACACCAACACATGAATGCAACAAATATAAACGCTGTTCTTGAAGCAAAGGAAGTTTATTTAATGAAACACAGTACTTGTGAAGTGCTTTTTGTCCCAGTAAATAGTGGGACTTCAGACAAACAAATGTTTTCAACTGCTGTTTAAATAACCCTGTCCTACATTTGAAATGGACTTACGTAATGTTTTTGTCATCAAATGTTTTTTGCAGAAATACTGTGTTTAATGTAAGTAGGTATGAGAAACAAGCCATCACTAGACTGAAGGAAACAGGAGTAAGGATTATGAAACCTGACAAGGGAGGGGGTCTCGTTGTTATGACAGAAGAACACTACACTACTAAAATGTTTAAAATACTTGATAGTAACGTGTATCAGGAGGCTTCAAAAATGAATTAAATCAGGCTTATTCAAGAATCCGTTCACTATTCAGTGATTTTTTCATTGAAGGTAGAATCGACCTGAAAACATTTAATTATCTCATTATGATTACACCCAGGATTCCTATTTTATTTGGTATTCCAAAGATTCATAAATCACTTTCCAACCCTCCCATGAGACCATTAGTTGATGGAAGGAACAGTATCACTTACCCTTGTGCCAAAGTAGTAGACAACATACTACAAAAATATGTGAAACAGGAAGTGGACATTTGTAAGGATTCCTGGTCATTTCTTGAGAAAATGAATACCCTTACATTTGATGAGAATCTTCATTTTTTTAATTGTAGATGTAAGGGATTTGTACTCATGTATACCCCACGAGCTTGGTATAGAATGGGTTTGCCTCCTTTTGCGGAAAAGGGGAGCTACCCAAGCTGAACTATCACTTGTTTCAGAGTTTAGACATTGTTTTGTCTCACAACTATTTGACCTTTAATAACAAGATTTACCTCCAGAAAGTAGGGGTCACCATGGGATCCCCATGTGGAGGTAGTTTTGCAAACTTAATGATGGCTTTACTGGGTGCAGGAAATTGTGCAGAAAAATGAACAAGTGAACAAGCTCTGCACACATTTCCTTGATGACATTTTTATTTTAATCCAAGGAGACGAAAATGAAGCAAAGAACATTGTAACCTGTTTTAATACTAGTTCTGAATTCTTGGAATTCACGTACACATTTGGTAAGGACAGGATTGTCTATTTAAATGTAGAACTATGGAAAGACTTTCAGAACAAAACCTACTGTGCTAAGATTTACAAAAAGGATACTTATCCCAACAGTTTCTTACATTATGAAAGTAACCACCCTTGGTACCAAAAGAGATCTGTAGTGAAAGGGCAGTTGGTCCGGGCTGCTCGGATGGTATCAAAGTAACTTGATTTTTTAGAAGAATGTGAAACATTACAAACTATGTTTACCAACCGAGGTTATCCAGAACAATGACTATTAACCTCATTGAGGAAGTCCAAGAAAAATGTTTTTTTTCCAACCAGTCCTGGGTAAAGGCCTATACATCACAATTCAGACTCAACACAGTGAAAATAACAAATTGAATTTGTGTCTTATAACACCCTTTAGTACTGACAGTGAATTTATTTCATCCATCATCCACAAAAATTGGCCATTGATTTTCAACGACAATGAGTTAAGAAACAAATTGCCTAACACCCCTAAAATAGTGTGGAAAAGGGGTAGGAATTTGAAGCAAATCATGGAGAGTAGCACGCCAAAGTTGCCATGGAGAAAGGGTATGTTTCAATGTAACATGTGTAACTTCTGTCCTAATATGGCCACTGGTGAGACCTTCAACATTAGAAACTATACATTTAAGGTAAAAAATAGATTCAATTGCCAGTCCAAAGGTGTTGTTTATGTTGCACAATGCCAACAATGTTTAGCATTTTATTTTGGTAAGACAGATAGAAGGCTACGTGAGAGGGTGTATGAACACCTTTATTATATAAAGAAAGGCAAATTAGAAAATGCATTAGCCAAACATGTTAGTGACTTTCCCTACCATACATTTTTATTTAAGGCGGTAGACTGTTCAAAATGATGGTCGAGCGGGGGGCCCTGATTCTGTACGGTTGGAAATATTAGAACTGTATTGGTAACTTCGTACCAGTGCTTGTTCATTCCCAGGTCTTAATGAGACTTGTTCCATATATCCCAACACCTTTATTATATAAAGAAAGGCAAATTAGAAAATGCATTAGCCAAACATGTTAGTGACTTTCCCTACCATACATTTTTATTTAAGGCGGTAGACTTTTCAAAATGATGGTCGAGCGGGGGGCCCTGATTCTGTACGGTTGGAAATATTAGAACTGTATTGGTAACTTCGTACCAGTGCTTGTTCATTCCCAGGTCTTAATGAGACTTGTTCCATATATCCCATTTTAAAAATGAAGAGTTTGACCAGGTAACAGTCAGGTTCTCTACATTATATTAAATTGTAAATATTAAATTTAAATTTTTATATTTATAACTATTCCTAATTTCATTTATACATATTATATTAATAAAATGTGTGTGTGTGTATATGTATGTATATATATATATATATATATATATATATATATATATATATATATATATATATACATTAGTTGCTTACATCACAAAGCTTGAAGGTTTTTATACATTTTTATAGGTAAAATGTGCATTCTGATATTTATTAAATGTATATATATTTATTAATTTATTATATCTGTTACAGCCCAAAACTTAAAGGTGTGTATGCCTTTACTTTGTGGAAACATGAGTTAGTTGTTCAGACATACTCTTGATTTTTATGTTTTTTTATATATTTTTATATGCAAAATGTGTATTTTGTATTTTATTGAATTGTACAACATGTATGTATTGTAATACATCAAGGACGTCTCTCATCTGTTGGTGACCTTTTATGAATGGCTCTTTTGCCGCAGCTGCTGTATATATATATATATATATATATATATGGTTCCCATTCAGAAGCCTGAAACATCATAAGCCTGAAAATCAAAATCCTGAAACCAAAAGCCTGAAAATTCAGAATCCTGAAAACTCAAAATCCTGAAAGCCCAAAATCCTGAAAGACCAAAATCCTGAAACTCAAAATCCTGAAAACACAAAATAGACATACTGATGTCATTGTGGCTTTGCTATTGTTAGCCCTGTGGTGTTAGGTCATGCGTTGGGGTCAGGTAAGTGTGCGGTTGGTTTTATGTTAGGGTTAGGGCCGGTTTAAGTGAGTTAGGGTTAGGGCTCAGGTTAGGCATGTATGCAATAGTGACAAATATTGGGGTTAGGGCGGTTTAAGTGAGTTAGGGTTAGGCGGGTCAGGTGAGTGTGCGATAGTGACGGACCTTAGGGTTAGGGTTAGGGTCAGGGTCAGTTGGTAGATATTAGTGTCTTTATAGTGACATATTAGCATTATTTGTGTTTTCAGGATTTTGAGTTTCAGGATTTTGGGCTTTCAGGATTTTGAGTTTTCAGGATTCTGAATTTTCAGGCTTTTGGTTTCAGGATTTTGAGTTTCAGGCTTATGATGTTTCAGGCTTCTGAATGGGAACCATATATATATATATACATTTTTTACAGTACTATTCTTTATAAGTAAACACATTTCACACAGTAAATATTAATAGTTATTTAATATATGTGGGTGTTAGAACAGTTTAAACCATGTGTTCGATTTGTTGAACACATTGCGTTACGCTTATATGATGGTTTTGCACACAGTGTTAATGCCTGCACCTTTTGCTTTAACTGCTAATTTAAACCGCCAACTACTACTTTGATTTTAATTGTATCAATTATGTGTGGTCCTATCAAATGTAGGACGGGGTTATTTAAACAGCAGTTGAAAACATTTGTTTGTCTGAAAAGAAGTCCCACTATTTAGTGGGACGAAAAGCGCTTTACAAGTACTGTGTTTTGTTAAATAAACTGCCTTTGCTTCAAGAACAGCATTTATATTTGTTGCATTCATGTGTTGGAGTATCCTGGTGCAATTCTCAGCACCTTTTGTATTTTTCCTGGATTGTTTTTCATCTGAGGAGTTTTAGAACTATGAACACTTAAGTTAATTTTTTGCTACTGCATTTGTGCACTTTGACTGTATTTCATACCAGCTGCTGCTTTTATCTAATTTAAATAAAAGATCTGTTGTACTGTGTTGCTTTTTACACTGTTTCTTATTTACTTTAAGGAAAAAAATTACTTCTTTTTTATTCTGTGCTTCTTTGTACTTCTGTTGGCCATACCAGCTGAATCCAGTTGTGTTTGAGCACTAAAATTCAAGGCATCTTTTCTTGGAGAACCCCCCCCCCCCCACCCTTGTGGCAGGAGAAGTACAGTAGAACTATTTAATTAATGGTTTACTGGTTCAAGGATTAGCTTGAGCTTCTTCATTTGTTCAGGGCTTAGTTTGAGCTGTTTCATTGGTGTCCTTGCATCAGCTGCTTTGCTCTACACTAAGTTCATTTTTTGCTACTGTATTTGTTGCACTTTGACTGTACTTCATACCAACTACTGCTTTTATTTAATTTAAGTAAAATATCTTTTCTGCTGTGCTGCTTGTATTTAAGGAAAAAAGTATTTCTGTTTTTTTTGTGTTCTATTGCACTTCTGTAGACTGTAGTATAGACTGGATTCAGACCAGCTAAATCCAATTCTGTTTGAGACTGAGCACTAAAAAATCAGGACAATCTTTTCTTGGAGAACCCCCCTGTACCCTCATGGCAGGAGAAGTACAGTAGGAACTATCTAAAGGTTTAGTGGTTCTGGGCTTAGTTTAGCTTTTTTATTGGTTCAAGGCTCAGTTTGAGCTTTTTCATTGATTGCCTTGCATTAGCTGCTTCGTTCTATGCTAAGTATATTTTTTGATACTGCATTTGTTGTACTTTGTGCCAACTGCTGCTTTAATTTAAGTAAAAGGTCTGTTCTGCTGTGCTGTTTTTTTTTACACTGCTGCTTATTTAATTTAAGGAAAAAAAGTATTTCAGATTTTTTAATCTGTGTTCCATTGCACTTCTGTTGGCTATAGTACAGATTGGATTCAGACCAGCTGAATCTAGTTCTGTTTGGGATTGAGCACTAAAAATCAAGACATCTTTTCTTGGAGAAACATCCCCTGTACCCTCGTGGTAGGAGAAGTACAGTAGGAGTATCAAATTAAAGGTTTACTGGTTTAGGGCTTAGTTTGAGCTTTTTCATTGGTTCAGGGAGGCTCTGTTTGAGCTTTTTCATTGGTTTCATGCATTAGCTGCTTTGTTCTTGTGTTTTAAGATCAACATTTGCATGGGTTGGCACTTGCCTTAGAAGGACTCTAGAGAGTTAGGCAACTAGCCTCTGCTCCTCTCTTCATACCAATCAGTTGAGAGAACTTTTCTCCTCGGCACTCCACTGAAAATGGGCCACAAGCCCAGCTGGACCAACCCGGTTAACAAATGTCATTAATAAAATAAAATAAATAAATAAGAGGTCTAAATAAGGAGGGGTTACTGGGTGTGAGTTGTGATGGTACCTCAGAGGCTGTGCCTAGTGTTCCACCTGACAGTGGACCACAAGAAACCTCTGAAGGAGCGCTAACACTGTGCTAAGGGAAATTTAACAAGCAAAAAGTTTGGGTTTATAACCACCAAAGTTACACACCCCTACATGGTGGTGCGCTGTGTGTAAATGATGAGCAAAGCAGCTAATACAAGAAAACCGATGGAAAAGCTCAGATGAAGCCCTAAACCAAGGAAAAAGCTCAAACTAAGCCCTGAACCGGTAAACCTTTAGATAGTCCTACTGTACTTCTCCTACCATGAGAGTATAGGGAGTTTCTCCAAGAAAAAAATGTCCTGAGTTTTAGTGCTCAATCCCAAACAGAAGTGGATTCAGCTAGTCTGAATCCAGTCTGTACTATGGCCAACAGAAGTGCAATGGGACACAGAATAAAAAATCTGAAATACTTTTTTCCTTAAATTAAATAAGCAGAAGTGTAAAAAACAGCACAGCAGAACAGACCTTTTATTTAAATTAAAGCAGCAGTTGGTACAAAGTACAGTCAAAGTGCAACAAATGCAGTATCAAAAATAAACTTAGCATAGAGCAAAGCAGCTAATGCAAGGTAATCAATGAAAAAGCTCAAACTAAGCCCAGAACCAGTAAACCTTTAATTAGATAGTCTTACTGTACTCCTCCTGCCACAAGGGTACGGGGGGGGGGGGGTTCTCCAAGAAAAGATTGTCCTGATTTTTAGTGCTCAGACTCAAACTGGATTTACATGGTCTGAATCCAGTCTATACTACAGCCTACAGAAGTGCAACCGAACACAAACTAAAACAAACAGAAAAACATTTTTCCTTAAATGCAAGCAACACAGCAGAACAGATCTTTTACTTAAATTAAATAAAAGCAGCAGTTGGTATGAAGTCAAAGTGCAACAAATGCAGTGGTAAAAAATGAACTTAGTGTAGGAGCAAAGCAGCTGATGCAAGGACGCCAGTGGAACAGCTCAAACTAAGCCCTGACCAATGAAAAAGCTTGAGCTAATCCCTGAACCAGTAAGCTATTAATTAGATAGTTCTACTGTACTTCTCCTGACACAAGGGCATGGGGGGGGGGGGGGTTCCAAGAAAAGATGCCTTTTTAGTGCTCAATCCCAAAAAGAACTGGATTCAGCTGGTCTGAATGCAATCTGTACTATGGCCAACAGAAGAGCAACAGAATATAGAATAAAGAGGCAGAAATACTTTTTTCCTTAAATTAAATAATCAGCCATGTAAAAAGCAACACAGCCCAAAAGAACTTTTACTTAAATTACATAAAAGCAGGAGTTGGTATGAAATACAGTCAAAGTGCACAAATGCAGTAGCAAAAAATGAACTTCGCATCTGTAGTTCTCTCAACTGTGTGAAGGATAAGAGGGCAGTAGTCATGGTGTGGTTAGGATGGAAACCATGCTGAATAAGAGCGAGTAGGATATGCTGGAGGAGGTAGTTGAGAAGCTGTGAGTGTATACATTTTTCAAAGATCTTAGAGTGGAGGGTTAGATGGGTCTGTGGAGTTTCCACCTTTATGTAGGGGAATAGTAAAGACAGATTTCCATATGGTAGGAACAGTGGGTTCCTGAATAGATCTATTGATTAAAATAGATACTAGATAGGCAATGGAATTAGCAGCAAGTTTGAGGAAGGTTGGAGGAAGATCATCAGTGGAGGAAGAGCATGGTTTGAGTTTTTGTAGAAGAGATCTGATGTAGGAAGTAGGAACTGGCTGAAAAATAGATTGAGGGTTGGGTTGAGTAGGCTGTGAAGTAGAGCTACAGTTGGAAGGTATGTATGTTTGGATGATATCAATAAAATATTTGTTGAGGAGGATAGCAGTTTCCAGGGGGGATGTGTTTGGGTAAGGGCAGGGGTTTGAGGGGCAGCCAGGAGACAGAGTTTTGTTAAGAGTAGACCAAAATTTCTGAAGGTTGGATTTGCTGTTGAGCTGAGCAGAGTTATAGTAGGACTTTTTGTCATTGTTAGTTTCTTAGTAAGATTCCTAAGCTGTCTCTATTTGTATAGTAGAGGTAGTTCCTTTGTTCTGATCCATGCTTTACAGGCATTATTTCTTTTGTACATAAGGCACCTGGTTTCTTTGGAATGCCAGGGAGCATGATTGGATTTTATTCTAATCTTCCTAGAGGGGGCGAGGGAATTTAGGGTATTCAAGAAGATGATATTGAACATATCGACAGCGTCATTTAGAGGTATTTGTCTGAGGATGGACCAGTCTGTGCTAGAAAGAATGCAGTTGAATTGGGCAATATTGAAGTTAGTTTGACAATCTCTATAAAGGTTTGGTTTCGGGGGTTGGGTGGTGTATCTTAGGACAGAGGTGGGGAGGTGGTCACTAAGACAATCCGATAAGGTAGAGGGGTCATGGTAGGGGGAGTTGGTAAGTATCCAGTCAATTATAGAGCTGGAAGATGAGGTTTTATGGAGGCAGGTGGGGGAAGATATCAGTTGATGGAAGCCATGCAGGGTGATACCAAGTTGTGGAGAGTCAGTTTTGAGTTTGTACCAATCTAGATTGACATCTCCTAAGATGAGTTTTCATAGGGAATATTGTGGGAAAACCAGAATAAGATATTCTCTAATGTGGACAGATTATGGATATATATATATATATATATATATATATATATATATATATATATATATATAGAAGCAATAGCAAATTTCTTGTGAGAATTAAGGTGGCAATTTAGGATAAGTTCGGCTGGGTGGAAGTCAGGGATAGGAGTGGGGAAAGGTGATAGGTTGATGCTATTAGAGTGAGGGATGGCAACACCACCCTCTTTTTCCTGGGAATTTGTCTGGGCGATAGATTATATCCTGGTGAGAGAATTTCATTATTGGTGATGTGTGACTTAAGCCAAGTTTTCAAAAAGGAAAGGATGTGAGGGGTTGTATGGGCTATCCAGGTATGGAACTCAGTGATTTTGTTTGTTACTCTTTGGATATTTAATGAGTATATAGAGAGGTGCTTGGATAAGGATGAGTTTAGTGTAGGAGCCTGGGGATGGTGAGAGGTGTGTTGAGATGGGGTGGAGTTACGCAAGAGGGGTATGTGGCTGAGAAGGAAGGAGAGGGGCCTAGATTGGGGTGGATGTCCCCAGATATGACTAAGTTATTAGTGTGAAGTGATTGTTTAGTAATATATAAATATAGTTTGTATAGTTTGAGTTGAGATTTGTAGGCAGGTGTGGCGATTTGTGGTCTAGACAGTTTATGAAGACATGATGTAGAGAGGTTGAACAAGGCTGGGGAGATATTAAAGAAGTAAATTGTTGATTGGCATAGCTGTAGGAGGTAGGAGAGCATATTAGTGGATAGGAAATGTGTGTGTGTGACAAGAGGTTAGAGCAGAGAGAAGTAGGAAGAGTGTAGTGGAGATAATGAGATGTTGCATATTAGAATGAGGATGCAGAGGTTGTAGACTAGGTATAATAGTTAGGGAAGGAAGTGATGTAGTTTGAGTTTGGCAGGAAGTTGTTAGTAAGTGGATGATTGGGAAGGAAGGGGAGTGAGTGGATAGTATAAAGAAAATTGTAATGGGGTGGGTGGGAATAGGGGTAAGTTAGGGGAGCAAAGTGAGCCCGAGAGTAGCAAGGGTGAATGGAGGTGGACAGCACCCACGGAGACAGATAAAAAAAATAATCAGTTGACTGTTTCAATGATGGAGACTATCCAGGTGAGAATGTTCCGCCCATTTTGTTTTGTGGGGAAATAGTAGATTGCAGTTCCTGTTTTATTGAACAGGTTATCCTTTGATACACTGACTATGAGTTCACTAATTTAGACCACTGGTTTTGTAAGTTATAACCAGATCCTGTAAGCGGTGAACTCACAGAGCTGAGAGGAGCTTAAGAACACAGCTCTATACCACCATCTAGTGGCTGACAGGGAGAAGTCTTTGGGTCTGGTAGGGGAGAGATGGCAACTTAGTAAGAGCAAGAGAAGGGAACCAGGACATTCTTCTGAGACACTGCGAGTAAGCAAGCCAGCTAAGTTTAGTAGTTTACACTACAAAAAATTACAGCTTTTGGGTTTAAACCTACAATGCTGATAGAAGGATGACCTCACCTTTTCTCACAGGTGTGGATTTTAGAAGCCCATGGTAGCAGTTACAATGGGATGGAGGGGAGAGAATGCCCGCGTTGTTCAGGTGACTTAGCAACTGTAAAAAAGAAGAAAATTATCTTGAGTGAAGAGACTTTAGAGTGAAACAAATATAATGTAATTACAAGTACTAAAGGGTACAGTAGGACATAAATCAATGATTGCAGTGTGTGAGAGCCACAGAAGATAGAAACGAGAAGCAGCTATGGGGGAGTATTTAAGTTGGGGTAGACAGTGGATATTATAAGCAAGTAAGCACGTTAATTAATTCAACAATTTCATCAATTACTCAAGTTAGAGGGCCACATGTTCATCAAAGCCACATACAATGTAATCACCTGTTTGATATCAGCAAATACGGGCTCAATCCAATTTTAAGTACGTTACAGTCCCTGTATGTTGATGATTAAGCTTATAACTGTAGTTAGCAGGAAGCACAGATAATGAAATGAAACTAGTAACTGTATAGTGTTTAAAGTAACCTTTAAAGACTACAATACAGTTGACAGAGCAATCAGCTGTAGTTTAAATGCAGGATTAAACAACTATTCTGCGCAGAGTATCGATAATAGAAAAGCACGTAGCTTACACTATAAAACTAACATGTTTCAGGTTAACCCCATGGCAGTAAAAGAAGCAGTCAAAACACAATAACCCAACAGATTAGTTTAAAAAAATAGCAATTATAGTACAAATGGTATGAACTTACTGGCTGGCACAAATCGCAATGGTCAGGAGAAGCGGCTGGGAGAACTATAGATTTAAAAATGGTACTGTGGCTTAGAGCCCATGGTTATAGATCTCTGTCTTACCTGGTCCTTTCTGCCCTGACCACATTTATTTACCTTGCACTATGGGCAGACAATTTCCCACAGTTTCTCCACCCAGCTTGGTTGACATTGGCATGCTGAGGCAGTATAGGAATTGCCTCAGGTACACTGATAACTCTCTTATTCTAGTTCACACAAATTCAGTATGTGAGAGATTCATCTATATTAAGAACCTAGATTCCATGCTGTCCCGCACACCAGTCAGTACATCTGACACTGAGCAGGTTGTTGGCATGCACACCTCAACTCCTTCACCACCCAAACCAACACACATACCTACATTTGCAGAAGTCCTCATCAGAAACCTACCTAAAAATCAGAGAACTCCCAAACACAAGCATGGTTCAAATAATACATCCTCCGTGAAACACAGTACACATAATAGCTCACTCACCAGTGTCTCACCAGACAAGCCCCTAAGGCAAAAGATAAAACCCGACCTCTTAGTCATAGGTGACTTCATTGTGAGACACAAAGATGCTCCACTCACCAGGATTGATAAGTAAAATATCAGTGTCAGCTGTCTGTCAGGTGCCAGGCTTGTGCAGCATCACACGCACACTGAAGTCTCTCAACAGTAGGTACTGTTACAGCTCAGCCATAGTCCATGTTGGTGTGAATGATTTGAGATGTACCTCACTGGGCTATATGAAGAGACATGACTGAGCTCTCTGTGCCTCCAGGGCAGGTATGTCCCTAGCCTTAAGCAGCATTTTACCTTCACCTAGAATGATGCCTCAATACAAACAAAAATGATAGAATGACACCAGAAAGTAAGCCAATTATTGAAGTCAAAGGGTATCCTGGACCTGTCAGCCTGGGATGACATAATTGACAGATCTTGATGCATTGCAAGAGATGATCTTTATCTGTCACCTCCTGAATTTTGGTTCCTGACTAAAGCTTTTGCCACCCCCATTATGCCTTTTTTAGGCAGTGTCACAAGGACAAAACTTCCAATGTAATAAGACCATCTAAAAACAAAGTCAGGGTTACGCTGCTCAATGCTAGGAGTCTAAATCTGAAACTGCTCTCACTGGAAGCAGTCCTTACTCTGGAAGATGCTGACATCTGTGCAGTCATGGCAAAGTGGTTTAAAGCTGTGGAAAGCACCCTAGCCTTACCAGGTTACAATTTCTTCCACATGTTTAGACCTGAAACTGAAGGTATGAGAACTAAAGGTGGCGGTGTATCAATATTCAAAAAAGATAAATACAACTCAAGACTGGTAAAACAGAGTGTATCTCATGAATTACTCCAGGTGCAATTAACTGTTAGTAAGACACCTCTTCAAATGATTGCCAGCTATAGGACCCCCTCCATGAACCAGGGCACCCACTCAGCCTACCTGGATTTACTTCAGTTGATAAAAAGTCAACCAAACCCAGGGTGTTTGTGTGAGAGTGTTAGTACATGTATAATGAACCCAGGCAATGGAGAGGTAATTCAAGATATAACCAAAGGTTCCTGGACTGTAACTCTGATGCCCTGGACCAGCAGGCTCAAACATCTGGATCTGTTGCTGACCAACATGGGGGATTGTTGTACCACTCAAGTGTGCTCCCCTCCCTGGTGAGGTCTGACCACAAATCTGTCTCATTGGAGTAACACCAGACCCCCCAGCAGCAACTACACTGAAAAACATCACCAAGGCCAATTCTGACCTATTATGTGATGGCATAACTAGCTTCATACCCCTCCCCCCACTGATGGAGAGGTTACTTATGCTGGGATTTACACTAATGCTTTATAAGACCATCTATATAATTGTATTACCTATGCTGTACAAGATAGGACCAAAGCAAGATCCTCAAGGAAGAACAAACCTGCCTTGTGGACATCGGCCATTAGCAAGCAATACAATAAGAGGAGGAAATTGCTAAGAGTAGGGAGTTATGATTTCAAACCTGGAAGCACTCCCTCCTCAACTTAAACAGGCAAATAAGACATCTTGTAAAGTTCTCTTAAGCCACTTATGAATCTAAATTAGCATCCCTAGCTAAGGAAAACCATAAGGAGGAGGAGTTTAGCTACATCTGAAAGCTCAAAGGAAAAAACCCACATTTGCACAGAAATTGTAGTTAATAGTACTACATATACAGAACCAGTGATAATACATCCTCTGTGAAACACAGTACACATAATAGCTGGCTGATAGGTTCAGTGCACATTTCACTCCCCTGTCCCCAACATGTGACACAAAGCATCCCTACCACACTGTCCCCTACCTAGTTTATCCAAGGAGCAAGTCTTAAATGCCCCCCCAAGGCAAAAAGAACAGCCTCAGTGGGACCAGACAACATCTGAGGCTGCATTCTCAATGGATTAAAACAGGAATTAGCAACACAAATGAGTATCTTGTTTAACTGCAGCCTTAGCATGGGTTTTGTCCCTGCTGAATGGAGAACAGCTGCTATCATCCCTTTACATAAAGAAGGTGCATCCATGGACCCCAGGAACTATAGACCCATAACCCTAACCAGCCATATCTGCAAGACATTGGAGTGGATTATTATGGACCTTCTCAACAAAGATATAAGTAATCTATAAACACTCAACCTTACCCAGTTTGGCTTCATCAAAGGGAGATTGTTCCTGTTAAACTTTGTGGACTTCTATGGACAGTCAACAAAGCCCTTGATGAGGGTAAAAATGTGCATATGGCCTACTTGCACTTAGCCAAGGCCTTTGACACCATCCCCCATTCAGGCATTATTGATAAACTCACCCAGCTGAGTATCAACCCATATATTGTCAAGTGAATTGCAAACTAGCTCACCAACAGAACTCCTACATTGAAAATAGGAGACTCCACCTCAGCTAGCAAATGAGTAACCAGTGGTACACCACAGGGGTCTGTTCTGGGACCCCTACTGTTCAAAATATACTTCTCCAAAGTACAGGCAAAAACTAAAGGTCTGTGGCTGACAAAGCTTGCTGATAACAGCCAACTAGGATCAGTCATTTGGTCCCCTAACAACATCAATATCCTGCAAGAAGGACTTACACAGACTAATGATCGGTGCCAAAGTCATGGACTTGCACTCAATGCAAAAAATGGATTATAATCCCCTTTGGCAAGGGTGATGTTTCTGCAAACTACTCCATAAACAGCAACACCTTAAGCTCACAACCATTGGTGAGACACCTGGGCATGCAGGTTGATAAGATTATAGGAGATTACTAGGCTATTGACCTGAAGGTCATTTTAAGCCTCACCATTTTATCTTGATGTAATACCATAGAAATGCTAGTCAGTACCCAAGATTGCATTTAATGATGTCTGCCCCATAAGAATTTACAATGTCCGATCCACTCATCCAGGTTCCTCTTGAACAGTGTCATAGAGGTGATCTATATCACATAAATTGATAGCCTGTTCCAAAGATGCAGCAGTCGCTGGGAGATAAATCTGTACCTCCAGCATGTCCTTTTTAAGTCACAGGCCATATTTAGGTCCCTGAAATGGGTAGCCATAGTCCCATTTGATTTATGGATATGCAGCAAGTTCATTAGCTTTGGGTCTTGGATTGTTCTATAGGTCAGGCATAAGTCTCCCCTAAGAAGTCTATATGATACAGAGTACAGTGACAAAGACTTTAGTCTGTCTGTGTAAGGCACATGCTGGAGCCCCTTGATCATCTTTGTTAGAAACCTCTGAGGTTTCTCTAATTGCTGCAGATACTTAGTACAGTACATGAAGAATGGGGCATTATACTCTGTTATGGGCTGGATAAGTGCTGAGTATAGGAGTTATAAATTATTTTGCTCTTGGGGCAATGCCTTTACTAATCAAGTGTGCTTTGTAGAAAGCTTTCCTTACTACACTAGACATATGGTGGTCGAAGTTAAGGTTGCAGTCAGCTTGTGATCCCAGGTCCCTTACCACTTCATGGGTACTTAGAGGAGTGTTGTTGATTTGATAGTGTGAAGGGATATTGTTTGTGCTGAAGGGAATGATGATGTATTTCTTTGCATTCATTTTGAGACCATGACTAATGCACCAGTTGTTGGTCTGAGTGAGACTCCCTGGAGTATACTAACATCATTTAGAGATTCAGTGATTGCATCTAGTTTGCATTCTGCAAACTTGGTCAGCCACAATCCTTTAGTTTTGACCTGAAATTCAGAGAAGTATTTACCAAACAATAGGGGGCCCAGCACTGACATCTATGGCACCCTGATGGTAACAGGTCTGCTGGCTGATGTGGAGTCACCCACTTTGATAGCATGTGTCTGGTTTGTGAGCCTCTTGGCAACACATCTTACAATGAAGGGGTTTACATTCAGTTTGCTAAGTTATCAGTAATGCGTGAATGTGGTATTGTGTCAAAAGCCTTTGTCAAGTAAAGGTATACTGTGTGCACAGATTTGTCCTCATCAATGGCCTTGGTCACACTTTCAAAGAAATCCAACAGATTTAACAGGCAGGATCTGCTCTTCACAAAGCTGAATTGGGTAGGATCCAGGGTTTGGATAGTCACCTATATCTTTATTTATGAGGTCTATAATGATGCTTTCCATGGCCTTACAGATGTGGCTGGTTAGGCTTATGAATCTGTAATTCCCCAGGTATGTTGCTAGGTCACCTTTGTGGAGGGGAATAACTGTGGCTGTTCTCCATTCTGCAGGAACAATGCCTGTGGTTAGGCTATAATTGAACAGGGTACTTAGTGGTGATGCTAGTTCATGTTTTAGCATGTTTAGAAGACAGCCTGGGATGTCATCTGGTCACATAGAAGCTGTGTTTTTTTGCCTAGGACAGGGTTTTGAGGACCTGCCCTTCAGGTATATAGTGTGGGGGAAGGTTTGTTGTAAGTTAGGAGGGGATAAGGGAATGAAAGTTTCACAAAACCTATCCAGCTGCAAGTCTGCTATCTCTGTGGGGTCAGTGTGTGATGCCATTGGCCACTAGTTCTGCACATGCTTTGGTCCTACCCTTTAGGTTACATACATAGCAATCACAGACAAAGATAACCATAAGGTCTTTTTCAGCTAAGTTTCTCTCAAAGGAGCCCTTGGAGGATTTGACAAGTTGTCTTATTTGCCTGTTGAGGCTGCGGAGAGTGCTTTCCATTGTTGGGACCTTGCCTTTGTTTTCTTGGGCAGCAACTTTTTGTGTTTATTGTAAAGTGTGTTGATGCTGGATGTCCACCATGCCAGCTTGTTTTTACTTTGGGCTCTGGATTTGATTTTTTTCTGGTACAGCTGAGTTTATACATTTATGCAAGTGATTGTACAGGCTTTTGTGTAAGCTTTGGCAAAGTTGCCATGTCCAGCTTGGGGTGGGGCTTGGAATGCATTTATACCTTCACCTAGGAGGGTATAGTTTGCCTTGATGAAGTTTTTTAGTCTGGTTTCACACTTTGTGAGTTCTGGTGTTAGTGCCAGCTCAAAGGTGACTGATTTATGGTCAGTTTTAACTAATGAGGGTCCAAGAGTTGCAGCAGTGTTTCTTTTTGACATTTCAGCGAGGACCAGATCTAAAATATTTAATTCAAATGCCCTGGAACAAATTGTCCATACCCCAACAAGAGGAACAAAGTCAAGGAACGTTTGTGCTAGCAGGTTAGGTTTACCAGTTGATGCTGGGATAATTGAAATCCCCCATAACCAGTGTGTTTAGTAAAATTTGGATCATCTCCAGTTTGGACAAGTAGGCTTTATGGGTGTCGTGACCCATGGATGGAGGATCTATATGACTACGACTTGAATGGGGGTCTTACCCGCTGAAACTTGGATCTGGAGTAACTCTATGGAGTTGTCCAATCTAACTAGACAGGAGGTGAATTTATCTCTAATATAGATATTCCAACACAAAAAGAAACAAACTGTTAACACTTATTTTTAAATTTATTAAAATTACAAACAGATACGAAAGTCAGCAGAAATCAGCAAAAACACACTTTACACTTCTATAGCACTTCGGCTGTTTAAGCCTTTACAGAGTATGCCTTCCTTTTCCCAAATGCCCTTTAAATACCCACACTAAAATTCATTAACCAATTATATAATTAAATCATTAATATAATAAAATCAGTTAAAGAAAACACTTCCAATGACACTCTTTATCAAGCCCCCCTGGAATCAAGGTATTACATTTCAAAATAAAAATTGATTATTTTTTATCAAAGCTTTCTCTTAATATTATTAACATTTATTTCTTGATCTTTAATTTGTTCTAAAGCAGTTGCCTGTAATCCCTGAGGAGTACCATTATGACATTCTAAAAAAATGTGAAGCTACTGGAGTATCTTCCCTACCCTTATTTATATCTCTTAGACGTTCTTTTAACCTGCCTGCAAAGGTTGTCTTACTCTCCCCAACATATGGATGCATGGACATTTTAACCCATAAATTACCCACTCATTATCACATTTAAAAAGCCCTTTCTTAAAAAACGTTTTTCCATTTATCTCATCAAAACCCCGTACTATGAATTTACAACATTTGCGCTTTCCACGAGGAAAAGTGCCTTGAACTTCAAGTTCCTTATTTCTCCTTGTATCTGGCAAATAAAACTTCCTGTGGACTATAAAATCCTTAATACTACTTCCTTTCGTATATGAAATCTGAGGTGGACTTCTAGGCAAGGACCTCCATTGTTTACATCTTTCCAAAACTCGCCAATAATACCTCACTAATTTACTTAACTTTTCAGAAAATATTTTATACCTAGTAACAACATTTTCTAACCCTCTTCTTTCATGATTCTGTCATCTTTTTTCTCCAAGTACTAGCGTCTTTATTAAATGCCTTTCTTATAACTTCCTCTATTATTTCTTCATCATATCCTCTATTTGCAAACATTTTACCTGCTTTTTCTATTTCCAATTGACAATCTTTTTTATCACTACAAAGCCTTTTAATTCTTAAAAACTCACCATACAGGATATATTTAATGTATGGGGGGTGGTGGCAACTCTTCCCATGTAAAATGTGATGATATTGTTCAAATTTCCTATGAATTCTAGTTTGAATAACCCTTTCACTTCTACCTATTAAAGTAATATCTAAAAAACTAACCTCCACCCCTTTCTGCACTCCATCACATTTAATATTAAAATTAATTTTATGTAGATAATTTACAAAGCCTTCCAGTTCTTCCCATCACAAATAAAAATCAAATCATCTATAAATCTATGGTATTTTACCACATATTTTAAAAAAAAGGCTGCACTATAAATATACATATTTTCATACAATCCCATAACTAAGTTGACATACATGGAGGAAAACCTGCGCCCATAGCAGTGCCCTGTAATTGCTTAAATAATTCACCATTGAATTCAAAAATATTATTACTAAGACAGAAATGTACCAACTCTAAAACATAATGTGTTTTGGGAGTAACCTTTAAAAAATATAACAAAGCTTCCATCCCATATGCATGTTCAATGCTAGTGTATAGACACTACATCTATCACTATAAAAAACATATTTTTTTGTCCATCTCACATTTTTTATTTTATCTATGAAGTCAAAAGTATTTTTAATATAAGAAGGCAATTTCACCCTCATCCATTAAATATTTCTGAAGAAAGCATGCAAGCTTATGAGTAAAATAGCCACATGCTGACACAATTGGACATCCCAGTGGATCCACCATACTTTTATGTATCTTCAGAAGGCAGAAAAAATATGCCATAGTACTAACTTTGGCATTAAATTTATGATGCACATCTTCATACAAAAAATATTTAAGTCTTAAACCTTTAGTTAATAGATCTTTGTACTTATTCACTGCTTCATTATAACATTCTGTTCCTACTTTTGCATATACTTTTCATTATGTAAATACAAATAACACATTTTCATATATTGTGAAAAATGGAGTACAACAAGCTTACCATCTTTATCTTCTGGTTTAAATACTAGTTCTCTATTTACACTTAATTGTTGTAAGCTAAACCATTCTCTCCTACTTAAATTAAACTTCACATTTACTCTATTTTTATTTAAAATTTCAAGCACCTTTTCCACATTATATTGTAGTAAATTTGAAAACTGCTGGATTATTTCATTCTTAAATGGAGGTATAAAATCACCTTTATATACAATTCCATCTATGTTCAATTAAAAATATACATCCAAATCACAATCAGAAATACATGAATAAAAACTCACATCACTTAATTCAGTCTTATATAATTGGATAATGGATTTTATTGTGTTTACTTAAAGGGTATTTGGGAAAAGAAAGGCATACTCTGTAAAGGATTAAACAGCCAAGGCGCTAGAGAAGTGTAAAGCGTGTTTTACTAATTTCTGCTGACTTTCATATCTGTTTCTTATTTTAATAAATTTAAAAAGAAGTGTTAACACTGCCCAGTTTTTCTTTTGTGGCGGAATATCTTTATCTGTTTTGTACTGTGGAGTTTATTTCCTAATATAGATTGAAACACCATCTTCTTTGGCTTTCACGTGTTAATTTTGTGGTCTAAAGGTGTGGAAGGCATTGCAGCCTTGCAAGGCTGGGGTACTCTCTGAGACCTTGAACCAGGTTTCTGTGACTGTATAGACATCTACATCTTCTAGTGATAGAAGTGCTTCCAGGGAGTACAGTTTTTGGTTTAAGCTCCTAGCATTTAGTAGCATAACCCTTATTTTGTTCTGATTGGTTAATTTCACAACAGTAATGTTTTCGAGATGTTGCCTAAAAAAGGCACTATGGGGGAGGCTAGAGCCTTTCCCAGCAACCAAAAGCCTAGGAAGTGCCAGGCCCAAACCATCTTTGGCAAAGCAGCAAGGTTTGTCAACCATGGCTTCCCAAGCTGACATAAACTGGATGCCCTTTGAATGAGACCAGAAACTGAGCCAATTATTGAAATCAATCATTTTTTTCTTTATACTGTGGCATCATTCTAGGTGAGGGTAGTATGCTGCTCAGGGCTAGGGACATACTGGGACACATACTTAGAGAGCTCCACCATGTCTCTCTTCATATAGTCCAGTGAGGTACATCTCAGGTCATTCACACCAACATTAACTATGACATTGTCACAACGGTACTTGTTGCTCAGAGACCTGAGTGCATGGGTGATTTGACGAATTCTGGCACTGGACAGGCAGCTGACTGTGACTTTCTCTTTGTCCAGCCTGGTGAGTGGGACATCCATGTGTCTCACTACTGAGTCTTCAATGACAAGAAAACTTGATTCTTGAGTGTTATGCATTACAGGCTTGGTGGGTGAGACATTGGTGGTGGTGTGTGTCATGGGAGCTCTAGCAGTTTTGGTGGTCTCTAGTATTTTACTAAGTTTTTCAAGAGAACCTCTGCATATGTGGATTTATGTGTTTAATGTGTACTATGTGTATGGGTAGTGGTACTGTGTGTGTATGTAGAGGTGGATGAGTTGACAACCTTTTTTGTGTTACTGTTTTGAATGACAGCATGGATTCTAGATTCTTGGTGTAAATGCAGCTCTCATACTCTGTACTAGAGTGTGTTATTAGTAGAAGCTTGTCTTTGCACATGTGGGAATTGCTTCACTGCCTTAACAGACCCAAGTCAACAAGGTTGGTAGGACAAACAAGGGTAGTGCAATTGTCCATAATGCTAGATTGAAGACTGTTGTCACTAGGGGTAGCTTTTCAAAATCGATCACAAGGGAGCTCAGTGGATGGATATTTCTACTTGGGTTTTAGGGAAAATTTGTTGAATTTAACTGTCCGGCTTTGGTGCACAGTTGTGCAGCAGTGGGTAGTGATGCACAATGTACAAACAAGCAAGAATCTGCGCAAATGCAGGGCCTAAATAATAGAAGCTAAGAAACTTGAAAACATGCTAAAAATATTGAAAAGGACCAAAAGAGGATGTTTATTCCAAGCCTTAGGCCAGCCTCCCTTTACCAGACAGGTCCCAATCAGCACAATTCTCTCACAAAAGTATTGATAGGCTGCTTCCAATCCAAGATGGCCTAGAAACCATGCTCAAAACAAACCAACCAAGGCCAATGATAGAGTATAATGCTTCCTTTGGTATGTACCTCTCTAAGCACTTGCATCAATTGGAAAGGTTTCTTAGAAAAAAAAATTCAAGGTCTCCAAAACATATGTGGACAGACTGAAATCACTGTCTCTCTACTCTGTGTCATAGATACTGTTCAGAGGTGACCTGTGCCTTGCATATAAGGCGATATCTGACCCTGCCTTAATGGAAATGCTGCACATTCACAAGTCAAATGGTACATGTGTCACACACTCAAGGGACTTAACCTGGTATGTTACATCAATAGAACTTGCTGGAGGGGCAGATTTATCTCAGAGGTTACATCATCTCTGGAACAGACTTATAATCCATGTTAAGCAGAGCCCCTAGTTGACCCTATTTAAGCATAATTTGGATGATTGGATGGGAAACTGTAAATTCACCCCTGGGGTTCTACCTGTGTGTCCCTCTTGGATATGGGTAATACGTGCTGATTCTGTTTCTACTTGTAACAGACATTCTTGGGAACAAGCGTTAACTTGGCTAGGCTTGTAAGGGGCCTAAGGCCATTAGCCTAGTAACCTCCTATGATCCTTGTTTTGCTGTGAGGATCAACTTATCACACATGATTCTTGCACTTTTCCCATCTCAAATAAAATCCTTTAAGTCTTTATTAATTACTGTCCACACCTTCTCCCCTGGTTGAAAAAAATATGCCTGACCTGTGTATAAAACTAAAGAGATAAAAACATTTTTAATACTTGTATCTTGTTATCCATATCCACAGGCAAGAGCTTCCAGTTTCTCAGTTTTTGTATTATCTTTTTAGTCTCTTCCCATGGCTGCTGTAACTGAATTCTTTTTAATCCATACTCCTAAATGCTTTTATGATATCCCCATAAATATGGGTATTGCTGGACCAGTTCTTGTGTGGGTACCTAGTTTATAGCTATAGTATTTGTTTTATCTTCATTAATTTTATATCCTAAAGAAACCTAGAACTGTCTCAAAATATTCTAGAACACTGAGGTATCTTTTTCAGGTTTCATCAGGTACAAAATAATATCTGCAAATAATGCCAATTTTTCTTGCACCGTTCCGATTATATCCTTGAAGTTTCATTGACAGTGGTTCTAAATATAATGCAAATAGCAAATCGGAAATAGAACACCCCTGCCTGCTTCATCTGTTCAGATACAGCTTATAAGAGTGGAAATCTTGAATTTTGCTGATGATTGCCACAGTTTTGTAATATCAAATATTTCCACTGGTAACTTTGCCTCTTTACTAATAAAGGTCTTGGCTGCTTTCTCGTGGCCATATTTGGAGCATACACATGGTGTGCCCTTTCAGTTATCAGTTACTACTGTGGAATACCAGTCCAGTTGCTTATTTGTGCCTTTATAAAATTAATGCAGTCTGTTCCTTCTTGCTTCTCTGGTACAGTAGAAGAATCTCAGATTTTCCCTACATGCCCTGTCCTCTTAATTCTACAATTTCTTGAAGCACCTCTTCTTTAGCAGTCTCATACTCAGCCAGCCTTTTCTTCATTTCATACTCTGATTTTTGCAGTCTTATCAGCTCACCCGAATATTTGTTTAAAGCTTCTTCCATTTTCCAGCATTTTGTTGTTTGAGTCAATATACTTCAGTGTTTCATTTATTTTAATCAGCTATGAGCACATTTGACTTATTTTTCTCCTCTAGATTACTGTAAGCCATGTTTTACACCAAAGCTGGAGATCTGCTATTTGCTGAACTGCTGCAAGATTCTTCCCAGTCAGTGTTTTCTCTCCACCTTTTCTAATTGATTTTCTTTCAGGTTTTATTAGTTTATTCTTTGCAGGCATCAAGGCAGTGTACTTACTAGCCATTAACTGAATTTTATTCAAATTGACAGTATCTATGATTCCAGTTTCTAAGTTTCGGTTTTCACATGGGGAGAGCTGAAGACATGCTTTTGAGTAGTTTGCAGCCATCTTGGAAGTCTCATCAATACCTCAGTTTTGACACTAATTTAAGTTTTAATAATGTATTTTTTGAAGTTTATTTTCAATTCATGATTCTGGCACCAGGTATTTGTTGGGACAAACCTCCCAGCATTATGATCAAGTAATTTGGGGATTCAGTAACTGCTCCTAGCATGCTGTCATCTCAAACCTAGCCAGCCAAAGCTCTCTGGTATTTGCTTTTACTTCCAAGAAGTAGATGCCAAACAGGAAAAGTCTCAAGACTTAACCCTGGGAGACTCCATTGGTGACTGGTCTCTTTCTAGAGGTAGCCTCCCCTATTTTGATCTCCTGAATCCTGTGAACCATATGGCAATCTACCTAGTGATGTAAGGGGTTTATTGCAAGTTTATTCAGCTTTTCTACTATACCTGAATAGTGGATTGTGTCAAAAGGCTTACTCAGGTCAAGGTAATGTGATATGAACTGTTTTACCTTCATCCATTGCTTTGGTGCCAAGAGTAAAGCTTAAAATTTGCCTTTGATTTTGAACCATTAACACACTTTCTCCCTGATTCTTGCCCTAAGGGGCTGAGAGCTCAGAGCATATGTTTGACTGTCCCTGATTTTGTCATATTTTTGGTCTGTTCCTCGTAAGATTTCTGGTTTTCTGGCAAATTCATGAGGACTGCAAAACTTAAATAGTGATAGACATTTGAGTGACACTCTTCTAGACATCAATGCCTTCAGAAAATGCTTGTTATTCTAGCAAATAAGCATATAAGAACAGTGTTGTATTTAAAATCTGTCCCTGATTCTGGACCTTTGACCTTTTTCCCTGACTCATTACTTCTTTGGCTTTGACCCTTGAGCTATGAGGTTTTGAAGTATAAATAAGAACTGTGGGAAAAAAAATGTTTACCCCTTTCAAGCTCAACCTGCTGCATTTTTTTCATTTGTTCAATTAAATAAAACAGAAGTACAACAAAAAATGGGCAACTTGAAAAATAACTAACCTAACTGAAGGTTTTAAAGTCAGGCAAGAAGTTTTAATAACTTTTTTATAAATATAATAAATATCACATAGTACTATTTATTGCCTTTTAAATAAAGGAATGTTTCTTGCATGACTTTAAAAGCCTAACAAAATGGGGGCCAACTTGCAGTATTGAAAAAAACGAGGACTTAAGGCAAGGAAGAAATTGTATTAACTTCAGAAAACACAGTAACAACAGAGTCAAAGGTATTCCAGTTTCTTGCCTGCATTAAGCCTTATTTTATCATCAGCATCATCATTATAGTCGTCATTGTTATTTTTAGTTATTACTTCATTAATGACTGCACTGCAGTGCTGGTGCTGTGGTAGCATTGTCGCCTCACAGTAAGACGTCCTGTTCGATTCTCAGCTAGAGGATCTTCTGTGTGGAGACATGCGTGAATGGGCGTACCTTCGTTGAAGGTTGTGCATCAGGGCTGGCAAATCGGCACGTAAAAGTCTACTGCCAATCATTAGCAGACCGGAGTTCCGCAGTGGCGACCCCTAACCGGGAAAAAGCCAAAAGACACACATGCACTTCATTAATGACTGCCCTGAATGTACCTGGGTGGGCAGCTGCCGCTTCAATTGAGGTCCACAAACCACAGGACTGCACTGGCATGTTCAACAATATGACTGTTATTAATTAACAGTAAATAACAGTGAAAACCATAAACTATAGGAAGTTGGAATGAAGCAACAAAGTGGCAGTTGTAAAAAATAAGCACTTTCATTCCTTTATTGCTAAACATGGAACAACAGTGCTCATTATATTTAGTGCAAAATACCAGAGCTAGATCATGGTTAAATGCAACCCTAGGTAGGGTAATAGATAGGCCCCCCTCAGAGCAGGCCATCCTGCAGCAACTCCCTAGACACCCCCCCCCCCCACAGAAGCAGACACCTTGCAACCATTCTAGTCTTCCATTACTTGGCTATATCTCTCCATTTACCATAAGCACTATTCAAACTTGTCAGTGTGCATACTGTTTTCTTATTTACTTCTACAATCATTACAGATGTTGAAATAAAATAGGACCCACACTGATAGCCATTTGCTAAACAAACAATACAGTCTCACAATGAAAATGGACTTAGCATGAGCAGTAAACTTTTCTGCCCTTAAAACTCACATTCATTGAACCAACATGAAAACTCACATTCAATCAAAATGCATGTGGCCAGTGGAGGATTAAGTTTACCTTTGGGCTGTTTTCCAACCATAGGCTCCTTGAACACATTTTTGGGGCCATGCATACATGTATGTGTACTTTGATCCACTTTCCTGATTGTGTTGAATTATATTCGTTGTCCTCATGGTAGACTATATTTTAAATTTGTGGTTTTGAACATTCTTCTAGTAAGCAATGAAACAAAATGTATGAACTAATAATGAGAAAATTACATATTTTATAAAATTTTAACCATATAAGGCCACTCAAACGTGTGTCATTACAATCCACCAATATCACTCAATGAGCACACTCTCTGCAGAAGGAAAAGTCATTTGTGTAATTCCTCATTAGAGATCTGTAACTAACGAAGAGGTTGATACTGGCAAACAACTTTGCACTTCAATGTTTAATCTACAAATTCAGTGCCTGCTGCACTTCAACAATTAATTGCCTGTGTTACATTAAAAAAATGGTAAGGTGGTAATATTGCAATAGGAAATGACTGACAAACCAACAAGTTCATAGTTACTAGACATCTCATACAAAGGAGAACACACTCAGGAGTATATAACCCCTATCCCCCTTAAAATGCAGCAAATAATTGGCAATCAAAAGGAAACATCAATATCAGCACTCCATCTATACGCTGTGGGAGTAAAATCCACTGCCTTCTGCATCTAAGGCAATTATGCTACTAACACTGCTTTCAAAGTCTGCAACACAAACAGTGACTGCCATTTGATAAAATAGTTAGTTGCACATCGAAAACAGACTTTGCATGAGCAGCAGTAAACTTCTTCTTTCTTTGAAACTCATAATTCCCTGAAAATGTACTGAAACTCAAATTCACAATTCCGTCAGCAGTCTGGTAGTTGGTGTAGAGGATTCAGGCTCTTGTCTTCACTGAAGCTCAAAATTCCTTCAGCAGTCTGGAAATCAGTGTAGAGGATTCAGGCTCATCTCCTGTAACCAAGTTATAGCGTCAAGTCTGGTCAAATTAATTGGCTAACCTGCCCCCCCCCCCCCCCCCAATTAGGACATTACATACCATACCTCCATATCTCTCAACTTCTTAACATAAGAAATCTGGGCAAAGCCTAAAATAATTGTGGGATAAAGGCCCAAAAATAGGGACAGATTTTAAATATTGCTGTTATAGACTTAGAAAGTTGCTAGAATAACAGCATTTGTCTTAGCATGTATTTTCTTAAGGAAATGAAGTCTAAACTCAAATATATGGCGTTATTTAGTTATTTAAATCCTCAGTGATTTGCCAGAAAACCACAAATATGCCAAAAATATGAGGCAAAATTCTGGACAGTTGAGAGGTATGCATTCTGGACAAAGCTTGAAATAATGGGGATACAAAACATGGATAGATTTTAAATGTTGCTCTTTTTAACTTAGAAAATTACTAGAATAGCAGGGTTAGTGTTGGCATATATTTTATGAAGGATATGAAGTCTAAAACTCATGTATATGTCCTTATTTATTGACTTAAGTCCTCCGTGATTTGCCAGAAAACCACAAATTGTATGAAAAACAGACCAAAACTATGAGGCTAAATCTGGACAGTTGAAATGTATGTTAAACACACACACAACATACAACACACACACGCACACCCCTACCTTCTCTCTCTCCTCACACACACGGTTTACATGCAGCATTTGGTCCCGTGACCGAACGCCGAACCTAAATGTTGAATCTCATACGCCCAAATGTTTGGAATGTTGTGCGCAACATCGAATTCGAAATTTCCGATTGCACAACTGTCGCAACAAGTGTTACCATGGGTCAAGAGGGGGGAATAGTAGCCTGGCCGTTCTGCTGTCGACACATTCGCATTTGCACATTGGTCCTTCGTGCAAATGCATGTATACCCACACACAAAAAAGATTCCCTCACACAGCAACGCACACACAAACACACTTTATCTTTCATACAGCAACAAATGCCTAGTTTAAATTCCATGCACACTCCTACTTTCTCACAGAGCGACACACACTCTTACATACACAGGCTTACCTTCTCTGTCAATGGAATGGCTAGTTTAAATTCCACATGTATGGACTGTGTTTGCATCTGCATTGGTCTGTGTGTGTGTGTGTGTGTGTGTGTGTGTGTGTGTGTGTGTGTGTGTGTGTGTGTGTGTGTGTGTATGTATGTAACGCATGTATGGTCCTCCGTAAGTTTTTTTTTTTCTAATTGTTGAAACTTCCTGGCTAACTTGCAGCTGTAAAAGTGGAGAGGCACTTGCCTCTCCCCCCTTGCCCTATGGTTCCATTGCCTATTGACTCAAGTTGTCCTGATTGGTCATGTCATAAGCAGTTTAGGAGGCAATGTGGGACATTGTCTAAGCCCACTGAGGCTGGGATTTTGGCCTTAGTGTCTCCAGCCATGACCTGTTCCCTGCTAATAGTAGAGGGGAGGTTATGCTAGCAGGGATTTCACAGGGGGAGGTGTGATGAGTAGGGGAGTGATGTTGGAGCTGAATTTGTCAGCCAGCAAATTTGCTATGTCACTTTGCTTGGTGAAGATGGTACCATTTACCACCAGTTCAGCATAATGCTGTGTGTTACCTTTAAGGTGGTTGTCTTTAGCCTGAGAGGCTGTCCTGATCTTGTAACTGGCTTTGTTGCATTTAATTAGAACTCTTAGTTTCTTGCTCACTTTAATTAGTGAGCTCTTGTCATTATGAGAGTTGATCTTTCTGATTTTGGCCATGACTTTTTTTTTCCCCTTTGTTATATACCCTGTTATGGTTAGGATTCTACCAGTGTGGTAGCTTTGAGGGTTTGTTTTGGGCTTACTTCTGGTAGGTACATAGTTTCTGTGAATGACTCTGCATAGGTTTTTGTGAGCACAGAGTTCAGTCAGTCACTGAGTTTTAACAAACTGTTGCTTAATAAAATGTAGTTTGCTTTAGAATAATTCCAAACTGTTACAGGTTTTGCTGGGTTTTCCAAGTTTATTTTTATTTCAAAGAAGACAGCTTTTTTATCTGACTTCATCAGTGAGAATGTAACATAGGGGATGTGGTGCAGTGCTCTCCTATATTGGTGAGTACTAGTTCCAATATGTTTGAACATCTGGCTAGAATGTACACTATCTGGTCAAGGGTGCTTGTGTTAATAAAATCCAGGAAGCGTCATCCCTGCAAGTTGTAGGTAGTGTACGTTTCCCAGTCTATAGAGGGGTAAGGGAAGTCTGCAATAAATAGGGTATTTGGTTGGCTGGTGACTGCCTCTAACATGTATAGGTATGAGTTATGGGATTCTTGTGGCATAGATTGTGGCCTATAGCTTGCTAGGATATGGTAAGGGACTTTATCTATGGTGATTTGCACATGAATAAACTCTACGGAAGACGTGTCTAACCCGCGGGCTGCATGCGGCCTCAGAACTCTTCCATGCTGCCACGACCTTTAACTGCAACTCCGTGTACTCATGCATCAAAACACTTTTTTTCATTTGTTTTATGCACTGTGACCTGTAACCCCAACATTGGTGTGCACATGCACCAACGCACCCTTCCTGTTTTTTTTTATGCCAAAGTAGGATCTGTGTGTTCGCGCTACTGTGTTATTTTGCACTGAAGTCCAGAATTTTGCCTCATATTTTTGGCTTGTTTTTCATACAATTGTGGTTTTCTGGTATACTACTGACAAATTATTAAAGACTGAAATTAGAAAATAATGATAGTCATTTGAGTTTCAGAATTCATACCCTTCAGAAAATGTATGCTAATGCAAAAACTGTTATTCTATCAACTTTCTAAGTCTGTAAAAGCAATATTTAAAAACTGTCCCTATTTTTGGGCCTTTGTCCCACTTTTATTTATGGCTTTGTTCAGATTTTGTGCTCTAAGAGGTTGAGAGGTATGAGTGTACCCACTGTGACAGTGGAAAATAAGTGGGTAAATCGAATTAGTGGTCAGGCTTACACAAATGTCCTTTTTGTATTGAGTATAAACCTTTATAGTCATGATTTACAAATGATGCAGATTTTCTAAGCTTTATGGACATTGTTTATATAATGTGTTTGTGGTGATGTGAGATTTTTTAGCTATTTTCTTGCAGACATACTTCACAGAATCACTAAAATTGTTAGCAAATTCAATACTTTAATTCTGATAGTGAAGCTTCAAATGTCTGGTAGGCTGTTGTACTATTATACCCTACATAAGCAATTTTGAAATAACTGGTGCAACTGAAGTTACAATTCTAATTAGGACAGTGAATTTTTATATGATTAGTATATTGTTAAATACCAATGCCCTATTTCAGTTAATTTGATAAATAATTAAAGGTAATATAGTGCTTTTTAATGTGTCTCTTGTTGCAGCTTTTGGAGGTGGAGAAGGAGTAAAAAAACTGGTTTATAGGATTATGTTGAAGTTTTGTGTGATGAAAATATGTCAGCATCTCATGCTGAATTGTGTTGGTTGTTGGCTGCAACACATTTTTCTGTGTAATATTGGTTACTATGGTACCTTGGCTACTGGAAGTGGGGGATCTCCAGGTGCTTTTTGCAGAGAAATGCAAGGGTGAGTTTGAACTGCCAGAAGTATATGGATTCTTTCCTATATTAATGCATCACTTTTGCTCATAAATTCCCTGACTTGACAGATATCACAACTGTGAAGTTTATCAACTTAAAGATGCCATTCTGGGTAAATAAAATTGTGGGGATACACAGGTGAGATGGATTCCATAGTAAAGCATGCTACAAGAGTTTAGAGATATTGATTGCTAATATGTACAGCTGTTCTGCTGTAGGCTAGTGAGTGACTTTATATACCTAGGAGGCTCTCATGATTTTTTTTATTAAATGTGAACTGCCATTTCAGTGGCTATGTTTTCTGTTCCTAGCTGTATTTTGTGGCATGCTTGTTAGAAATTATTAAAATGTAGAATTTAAGAATAAGTATGTAAACTATGTTGGTCTGATACAAGTTTTATGAAAAGAAGCACAATAATATAGACATAGTAAATAGAAACACGAGTGTGCAGCATGGATAAGCTTAGTATGGGCATCTGTTATCACTGGATAATATCCTGCTTAACAGGTCTGGCTTCAAGTTTAGACATTCTGCTACTGACACTTCTGGCATTCAGCAATGCTACCTAGATATTGTCAGGACTGGAATTTGTTATGTTGGAATGTTTATCAGGTGAATTCGGCCTAAAACCGACACTATGGAGTTAACAAGACTTTTAGCCAGTGCATGAAAAATGAGGAGTTAGACATGCAGGCTATACTTGTCAAACGTCCGCTGAACATTTTGACCCACAGAGAGACACTGGATCTATTTGAATGACACCAATTTACTAACCAAATTCTGAAACCAATTTTATCACTGTATTTAAGCATCATTCCTGGTGAATATCAAATGCTGCTGTATGTCAGGATCTTGTCTTCTTCAAAGACATGAGGAGAGAGTTTAAGCATCTCTCCACATCACCACCAAAGTAGAACACCTAAGATTATTCACTACCACGTGGGTAATCATCTTTGGGGCACTGCAGGGATCCATGGACTGTGGGGGGCTAAGTCCTCTACATGAGGGTGCACTACTTTCACAAAAAGAAGGTCCAATATCCAAGTAGTGATGATATACCTACTGCAATGGAATTGGATACAGAAGAATACATCAGCACCTTGGACGACATATGGACAATTAAGGGCATGACAGAAGACATGGACATCTTTAAGAAACCAGCAAAATCAATAGATATGATCTCATAAAAATGGAAGGGTTCATTAAGTTTTAAGGCAAATATTAGGCATTTATTTATTGTTCGACTGCACCTACAGTACAGCCATGAGATCGACTTTAGTCACCCATGGCAGCGAATGAGTTAACTATATGATATATTTTATATGCGGCCCCAAGACAATTTCTGTTCACTCAATCCAGCCTCGACAAGCCAAAATGTTGGACATCCCTGCTCGAAGGCATCATGTTTAACCAGCCTAGAGGTATACTTCTTGCTTATTTAGACTGATATATCTTTAATCCCTGTATTTGTGTGGCTAGTGGTCTAAATGTATGGAAGGCATAGCATTCAGTATCCTTTTGCAGTATAGCAACTGTCTTAGGGTCATGGGTAATGAACTTCTACTAAATGCAAATATTTGTTTGTGAGAAGTGCAAATATTTGAGATATGGAGGTCTTGCTCTCACAAAAAAAAACAGATATTTAAGAGATATGGAGGTCTTGCTCTCACAAAAAAAAAAAACAGACTATGAGCATGTCACTAATACACCAAATGCTATCCACCAAACCTGAACACATAATGTAATGTCATAGGCTGACACTGTAAAGCCTCTTAGACCCATAAGGTTTAAATCTCTATAAAAATCTAAATCAAACATCACATTGCATAATATATCACTTTTAATATTCTCTGTGAGAAAAAGGACTTCATTTCCAGTACACTGGTACCACTCCACAAATAAAAATATTTTTTAATTTTTTGACTATATAGTGAGACGCTCATTGGCTGGACAAAAACAGGTGATTTGCATATGCCAGGATCTGAAATCTCTCAAGGATAGACCCTTGCATATGACAAATATAACTATTACATCGTAGCTGTGCATTAGGGAGGTTTTTCAACTTGCGATGAAAAACCCTGAGGAAGATGAGAAGAGACATGTCTAAGCTCTATTCATATCACATGTTCAGAGAAGAACCTTATACCAAGCAGAATCATCCCTTCTCCATGAATAATGCCAAGATACAATTAAAAGAAGAGATGATTGACATCAGCAATGGCTAAATAATTGGTATTATTTTAGGGGCATCCAGTATGTGTCAATATAGAATGAGATGCTTGAGAATCCTACTTGCTTTGCAAAAGATGGTCTGCCCTTCTCGTTCAAAGACTTCACCATACTGAATAAAGACCTTGCTGCCCCCATAGTGCCTTTTTAGCCAAAGTTCAGTCAATGAACATTCCAAGTAGCGAACGTATTAATATCAAACAGGATCAAATTATGGTGGCTCTGCTCAATGCCAGAAGTCTAAACAACATGCTGCACAACCTTGAGGTATTGCTTCATTTTGAAAGCATCCATACATATTAAATTACTGGAATATGATTTAAATGCCCAGAAAGCACTTCCTCCATACCCAAGTTTAGTGCCTACCATGCCTTCACACATAGTGGCAACTGTAGTGGCATATCCATGTGTGTCAGAGACCATATCACCTCTAACAAAATTCCCAGAGGTCCACAAAAGGAACTAATTGAACTCTAACTCACACTAAACAAAATAAACTATTACTTTATCATTTGTAACAGGGAACCTTTCATGACACTAAAAGTTGTCATGTGGCTAAATATCATGAATGAACTCCCCATAAATTAGAACTCCATTATTCTGGGAGTCTTTACCCAGCAATTGACTGGACTACCAAGACTTTCAATGTATGATATCATCAAAAGTCTTCAGATCTAATAAATAAAACCTCAGTGGACCAGATTGTTACTAGATCAACTAGAACAACAATACTCTTCACCATGGTCAGGCACAACTTTTCTACAAATCTTGAATTTTTTGATGGTCTCAAAATTCACTTATAACAAATCTCCAGAGGTTGTCTCAGTAGATTCACAAAGGAGTTTTATAGCTGCATAAATAAAAGTATAGAATTGCAAATCCCATCCAGATCCAATTACAAAGAGAAATTCAAAAGCAAACCGTGGTCCCCTGACATAAATTCAACAAAACTGTGAAAATCTCTTTAAAGTATACAACAGAACTAAAGACTCCCAAGTCAAGGAGCATATTAGGAATTTGATGAATAATAATAGATCTATTAAAGCATCCCATGATCTCAGACTGGCATTTGAAACCAAGGACAATTACAGATTCTATGTTATATTAGAAAACTAAGAGACAATATTCAACAAAGTACAAAACTCATACTAAATGGCAAAATCTATTCAGACCCATTGGGCATTGCCAATATACTAGCAAACAAGCTTGTGCAAAATTCTCTCCTGAGATGGCTATCTAAAGCCCTATGATCCCTGTAGCTCCCAAACTCCCCAATGTTATTAAAGAACATGTACCAAATGTGCTATCCAGGACTAAGATCACTTCCTTCCACCATGAGACCAAACAACATAGGAGGCTGTTTGTTAAATAATACATGCCATAGAAGAACCTCTCCATAAGCTATTTAACATGAGCTTGACTGCAGGCTCAGTCCCAGAAATATGGCATACCGCACTGGGAATTCCAATCCATAAAGGTGGCCATACTACTGACTGTGTAAACTATAGGCCCATCAGCCTGATGAATCTCTCTGTAAGGCCTCAGAAAACATTATAACAGACCTAATTAACACTGACATTAATTTTTTTGTTAGGCCAGAAACACAGCAATTTGGTTTTGTAAAATGTAGATTCTGTCTAATGAACTTGGTAAACTTATTTGAAAAAGTAACACAAGCTGTTGACAGAGGTTACACTGTATATCCAGCCTACCTTGATATTGCCAAGGCTTTTGACACTATCCCTCATGCTAGCATAAATAAATTAAATGTGTAACAAATAGACTCCAATGTGATAAACTGGATAGCAAATTGGCTAAAAGAACCTACACAGTGTGGACGGCAGGGACATACTCAGAGATCATGAAGGCAACCAGTGGTGTCCCGAAGATGCAGTGCTGGTTCTGCTTTTTTCAGTATTTACCTTCCGGGCCTACAGAATAAAAAACAAGAGCTATGGCTAACCCCATTTGTAGATAACTATAAACTGGGAGTCATTGTCAAGCAACCCTCTGCCATATTTGACAATGTTGCATTTTTAGCATTTAATTTAAGCCAATTTTCAATGTGCCATGAATTTTTGCATAAGTTCATGCTGGAAGGTTTCTGTGTCATACAATACACCACTTCAAAATGAAAATGTAGGTAGAAACATGGGAACCTGAGTTGATAATTCCATATCCTTTGATCACCATGTAGCAACGGTTGTCAAGAAATCCTTCTACATGGGTAAGATGATCATCAGTGGAATATGATTAGATCTAAAGACTATTTTTCCCTTGTGTTTGGCATGAATTAGACCAGTTATAGGATACAATACCCCTCTGGGATATACCAAATAGTTGGGAGAACCACAGAGGTTCCTATCAAAAATTATCACAGGCTTCAAATCCTTAAGCTATCAGAAAAGACTAGAAGCATTGCCCTTCTTTTCTGTGTCTTATAGGCTCCTTAGAGGATGTCTATGCCTTACCTTCCAAGCAAAGACCCAGTAGTCCATGATCTCTTGTACTTCTTGATTAATCAAACAATCCAACAAATACCAGAACATGGTATCTAAACCTGCTTCAGCAGATCAATAAAACAAGGTGGAGTGACAGATTCATTACATGGCATCTCCCATACTCTGAAATAGACTTCTCTGATGATAAAACAGTATGAAATACTATCTTCCTTCAAATGGGTCATGGATAATTGGATGAATATTCATTTATTCTCCCTGGGTTTAACACGTTCTAGCCTACTTTGAGAGGGGAAGTGCAATCTAGGGTCAGAACTGGCAGAGTGTAATGGCCTTAGGGTTCAGTAGCCTTGAACTGCTTATGATTGTTATTTCTAAAACATTAGGAAAGAGCACTTTGAGAAGATTGGATTAATGGGACAAGGCAAACTATGCTATGCATGAGTGAAATGGAGACAATGGGTAGTGATTTCTGGTGCAAAGAAATTCCAAGTTAAGACACTTAGAATGGAATGACACAATCTGCAGTCATTAAACATTATGGTTGTATGTGTACACCTCTTAGAGTATGTTTTCTCTTCAGGAAAGGGCATAATCTGTTTGGCGAGTTTACAAAGTATCAGAATGTCTGTACTTGTAATACAGGCCCAGTTGAATTTATTAAGTAAGCCACAGTTATGCAAGTTGTAATCTGAAAGTTCACAAATCTGTAAATGTTCAATAATTTCCACTTATTCACTCATTTTAAAGTTCTGCAGCTATAAGTTTAAGGAACAAACATTAGCATCAGTAGCATATAGACTTACAGCAACACAAAACACAATGGAAAATGAAGGTAGGTAAAAAAAGTATTATGCTGGTAACTGTAATGTTACTGTTTTTAGTTGCAATTTACAGCATGTTAATTGAGTAAGTGAGGTACTCTACAGACCCTTTTCAGTCATGTCTGTAGTACAAACTAGTACAGATAATAGAAAAATACAAGTAGGTGATCATACAACAACAAGGTTAAAGTTAAGTCTAGCAATGCACAAACAAGTGAAAAGTATCAGTAAGGTAAACATAGCTGCAATTAACATTTGATTTTGCCATTCATGATTACAATAAATGATTCATATATATATTATTTACAGGATAAGAACATGCTCCATCAAATGCAAACAACTTATGCCATATAGCTTTCTTCTCAGGGTATGGCAATAACCTGTTCGGATGATTTTCCTAGTAGCAGAGTGGCTCTGCTTGTAATAGGGACCCAGTAGAATTTAACTAAACACAGGAGTAAGGCATAGGCATCCTCTAAGGAGGCTATAAGACACAAAAAAGAGGAACAATGCTTCTGGTCTTTTCTGCAAATTGAACAAATCTGTTAGGGTGTCTTGTGATGAATTGGTAGGGCATATTCTAATCTGGGAATGCAAATGTTTTTGGCTATGGCTGTGTGTGCTTTTGGCAACAATACGTGGGGGATGCAGTAATAAACCTTAAACTAATCACAAATTTAAGTTTGTAAAGTATATTAATTTTTGAACTGTTTGTAAAACAATGCTTTTCAGTAAATGTACTGTGTAAGGCACAGATAACAAGAAATCAAATCTACCGCACTGTGGATAATCACCATTAACATAAACTTTGATGTTCCAAAAATAACAAGAAATATTGTCAGTTTTATCCTCAATGTCTGTTTTGAATATCTTAAGCAAATTAATCTTGTGATTATCCATAGTATTGTAGACATCATTGCATTCTGTTTTCTGTTCACTGAAGACTGTTTTAAGTACAATGACCACATCTTGTAACAATCATAGCACTCATAGGAGACTACTGTGATACAGATAATTATAGACGCACAAAAAAAAAAAAAAACAAATAAATAAAAATAATTGAGCATCTAAGGTAGAAACAGGTTTTCATGTTAAAGTAATTTTTATAAATTGTTCTCAGAAAGGTAAATTTAAAAAGCAGGATCACCTTAAGTTGAAAGTTAATATAGATCTACTTTTAGGATAACAGAAGGATACATATCTGTGCAGCATTATTTTCTACCAAAAAAATGGGCTTTTTTTCCCAGTCAGACTAATCCTGGTCAACAAATAGAAATAAATAAATAACATACAACATGGTAGTTATCTCAGTGGGAAGGCAAAGCTATTCTGTGGAAGAGGCAATTTGCAGATTTCACTGTAGCAGTTCTATTAATGGAAAGGCAAAAGTCATATTGGTGCTAAGGCTGTCTGCAGATTGATATAATGTGCAAACTATAGATTGAAATAGGGTGATGGCAGAGACTTACTAATCTAAGGGCTAACAGATCAAGTATTGATGGAAAGTCTGGGTGGATGATTAGAGTTAGTACACCATTCAACACTATGAGGAAGAGACAGGCAGTTAATATTACAACTACTCACTGTCTATAGCTAAGTACATAGGAGAAGTAAGCGGTGAAGTAATGAGACTGTACAAATACCACACAAACAGTAACCAGAGGTCAGGAGTTAACCCATAAATTGTGAGGCAGACATTTTAACCGCTGAGTCACTCTGTACAAATGTATGAGATGGTCTAAGAAGAAATCAGGAGAAAAAAATGTTACATTGTATATGCGGTTTAACAGTAAAACTAACAAAGTGGCAAGACTGAAGTAAAAAAAAAATTCCAGATATTCAGTATTCATTTGCAGTCTTACAGCTTTTCTACTTTTTACTCTTTAAGCCAAACACACAACATAACTTTTTTAATATTTCATGTTCAAAATTTCAAATCCTCTGTGCAGCTTTACTTGATGAAAAGACAATGTTATTTTTCACATTTCTATAAATATGATTATGGGCATAGAATGCAAATATCCCTTTTGACGTGCAAGGAAGAAAAATTACATTGTATCCGAATGTTGACATGAATCATATTTATGGAAGTATCTAAGAAATGGATATATTGTAAGTTAGTGGTCCAGTTATTAAAAACTGACAAAGATATGAGACTGCCTGCCAAATTACATCCAAGTTTATAACATTGGAGGTTATCAAAAGTTTAACTCTGGAATTTCAGAATATTGCTTTTATTACATTGTTTCATGGAACATGTCACAAAGACATTCAGCTATTGCTAAGAAGAGTTTTCTGTACATAGAATACAAAATAAAAATAGTATTTGCTATTTAAGAAAAAAACTGTCTTTGTATTAGAAATTTGATAGCTATTACATTCAAGAAAGTTTGGTAAGAACTATTTTGCAGACTCTACGTCAAAGTATCAAAACATGGAAAACTATAAGACTACATTTAATTGTTTAAAAGTAATGACTTCAATATTTTTCCTGAAATATGTAGGCATCTTTTGAACATACTAAATTAACTACTTTGGTGAGAGTTTGATAATTCTGCCTCAAAGGTGATTTTGCAGAGTAACTCTAAAATCAAACCTCAAGTGAACATTGTAAAGGGACTTGATATGATTTATAGTAAGAAATCCCAGAAATGGCATACTAAAATATCTGTAAAACAGTAACTGTGGAAAAAAATAACCATTAGCTTGAAATGCCTATCAAAATGTTTTGTACCAGCTTATCACATTAAAACATACCACAGGACTATTATTTACTTTTAGGTCAATGGGTGAGTGCACAGTCTTCCTATTTCAGAACCAAGTACTTCCACAGTAATGAACACTACACATGTCAACTAAGTGTCATGTGACACTGACTAAATTCAAACTTAAGTTCCATTCAAAAATAATAACAAGGAAAATAACAAACACCAACAACAAACAGAAGTGTATCAGAATTTCACATCCACAATATATTCCATATGAAAAATAATAGACCTTCACAGCAGACACATATATAATTGAAATCCACACCAGCAATCTTAGAATAGTTGCAGTAGCTACAGTGCATGTGCAGTTTGATGTCATGGTATTACTGTATGATGTCATGGTGATACAGTAATTATACAATCAAACATACTTGTTATTTTATTTACAAACTATAAGGATGAATGAGCTGTAGTACGTGCAGTGAATTCATACTTTGTCTACAGCAGCTTGCTAGGCTAAAAGAACATCAGGACTTGTATGAGTGGAGCTGTGATGACAAAAGGAAGGAAGGAAGGAAGGGGCAAAGAGGAAATGGAACAGAGATGGATGGTTAAGTGATATGTCCAGTATGGATGGTTAAGTGATATGTCCAGTATGGATGGTTAAGGGATATGTCCAGTATGGATGGTTAAGGGATATGTCCAGTATGGATGGTTAAGTGATATGTCCAGTATGGATGGTTAAGGGATATGTCCAGTATGGATGGTTAAGGGATATGTCCAGTATGGATGGTTAAGTGATATGTCCAGTATGAGGGTAGAAGCACCTCTAAAAAACAATGTGGGTGAGTGGGGAATATTTTTGCTTCAACTGTTTTTTTCAACATTAGTAGAGAGAGAGAAAGACGAGCTGTGAGAGAAAACAGCAAAGAAAAGGAACCCATCATTTTCTGGGCCTGGAATGTTTTTGTGAGACAGAAGGCATTTTAAAAAGATGTCCACCCCATCTCAATCCTCTGTATTTTGGGAGCTGTATAAATATGGTAGAAAGAACTAAAACATAGCGTCAAAGATTTGTGTATTGTGTTTTATCACAAGTGCCTTAAAAATCTTGAATGTGCCCCAACAGAGTTTGGGACAGAAAGACTTGGGAATTGCATTTGTTTTTGTTACTTTCTACTGTGTGTCTGAGCCTGAGATGTAGTTTACAAACATTTAACTTCATTATTTAACCAGTCAGAATAATTGGAGGAAAACGAGCATCAAAGACCACAAGGGAGACAGTGAGTGGGGTTTAAACTCTGGGAATGATAGTTAATGAATCATACATGATCCTTAAGGTCTCTGCAATGATTTAGGTAGGGCAGCTGACTGAAAACCAAATCACTAAATGACACTTTCAACTGAAATAAGACAGCCACAGCTGTAAAACAAAATCTTTTTTGTATGGGAAAAAGATTTCCATATCCCCATGAAGTAAGCACAACCCTTACCTAGTAATTAAAAAAAAAAAACATTCTGGCAGCCGAGGCCCCCAATATCTGTAAATATACAAATCCGAGTAACCATGGGTTAAGGAAAAAAACTTCCTTAGCCCAACATTTCCGAAGTTTCACATTTAATATTTGTTCTTTGATATAAATAATCCCATTTGATAATAGCCACTGCAATAAATGTGTCATTTATTCAGAGCTTCCCTGCACCTGGCTTGGACACCTGTGACTACAAAACCTTGTTTTTCATCTAAACCCATCTGTGGACCTAAAAAACTACTCCCTCCCATCTACTAAGGATCTGGCATAATGGATAGGTGCTTCCCTGTCATTTCTGTTTTGGACCTGGTGGATAGAGGCATCCCAAAGCAGTGTAGTAATTGCCTCATGTTCTACTGACAGCCATTTAATTTTAGAATAGACCAACTCAGTGTGTGAGATATGTAGATATACAATGTCATTGGAGGCAGAGCTCTCACATACACACACAAAAAATTCAAATTGTTAATGTTACACCCAAAACACTCACTACCAATACCAAGGAACAAACACATAGACTGACATATGTGGAGATACTCGCATGTAATCTACCCTAACCTCTAAGACCTCGTAAAAGCATCTCCCACTGGACCCACACACACTCAAGACAGTACCTTACACAATGCCTAACTCTGAAAATCATAGTAGCACAGCTTCCAAGCCCGTAGCACAATATACAGCACAGCCAAACATTCTAGTTATTGGGATTTCCATTATAAGACATACTGATGTCACTGTTAACCAGACAAACAAGGAGAAGATCACAGTGAGCTGTCTGTCTGGAACCAGGATCCACCAGAACACACATGCACTTAGGTCTTAAAACCACAAGTACCAGTATGACATGGTCATAGTCCATGTTGGCTTAAATGACCTGGGAGACATACCTCACTGGACTACATGAAGAGAGACATGATGGAACTCTGAATATGTGTTCCAGGTGGGTAGGAATCTTGCTTTGAGTAGCATCCTACCTTCAAAAGTGATGATGCCACAGTACCAGAAAAAAATGATTGACTTCAACAATTGGCTTAGTTTCTGGTGTCACAAAAAGGGGATCCAATTATCTGTTAGCCTGGGGAGAGATGTCTGACAAACAATGATGCTTTGCCAGAGATGGTTTGGACTTGTCACCACTTGGCTTTTTTTAGGAGTGCCAAGTTGTTAAACCCTCCAACATAACATAAATTACTCACGACTACCTAAAGGTACTGCTGCTCAATGCTAGGAGTTTAAATAAAAAACTGCACTCCCTGGAAGCACTTCTCACCCTGGAAACTGCAGACGTGTGCAGCCATGGAAACATGGTTCAAAGCTATGGAAAGTACCTCGGCTATCAAAGGCTGAAATACCTTTCATACATTTTTGATCCCCCTCAGCTCAGGATTAAACAAATAGAGGAGGTATCTCAGTGTTTATAAAGGACAAGTACACTGCTAGACTGGTCCAACAATATAATTCAGTTGTGCTGATCTGTGCCCAACGAACCACAGGAGCGATCCCCTATCATATCTTTGCTAGCTACCAATTCCCTAACATGAGTCTGGAAAACCACACCTCCTACTTAAACCTACTGGAATCTCTTAACATTCAGCCTACCACTATACTTATGGGTGACTTCAACTGCCCCTCCATAAACTGGGAGAATTATATGACCTAAATTTGTGGCTCTAACAAAAATCGCTGGAGAGACAGATTTGTATACCTTGTCTATGGAACAAACTTACCATCTTCATAAAATAAAGCCCATCCCTCACTTGCTTCAAAAAAGAATTGGAATAAATGGACATGGAACTAAAAATTTACTCCCAGAGTACTGTCCACATCCCTTAAGGACAGTGGCAGTATATAAAATTACTCTGGGTTTCAGCACCCAAAGATCCACTTTTTATTTTATTTTACATTTGTTAACCAGGAGAGTCCGACTGGATACAGGTCCATTTTCAGCAGAGGCCTGGGGAGAAAAGCTCCAATTACATTCATTTTTAGCATTAAAAGCCATTACTTGTGACATTCATTAAAGGCAGACTAACATTGTGAAACTAAGTGACACATATTGTATACACTCTGAGTAATTGAGAGCAACAGGTAAGATAGTGTAAACACATTCATAATTATGAGGAGCAATACATGGGATTCATTACAGTAGCTACTAGACAAATGGATGAGCAGTTAGTAATGCTCTCTTAACATGATGGAAAACATTTCCTATCCTGTAGTAATATTAGGACTATGGGCAGGGTGAAAAGGTAGCATATTTTAGTGTGGTGCAGAGTGGTTAGCTTTATACTAGTGTTATCCAGTGTGAGATAGGAGCAAAGCGTTTTGTTCATGAAGTAAGTTTTAAGTAGTTTATTAAATTGAGTGATGGAGTTGTTGGATGTTAAGTGGGCAGGGAGGGAGTTCCAGAGTTTAGAGATAGAGTGGCTGTAGACTGATTTTCCTGCCTCATTGTTAAATTTGGTGACCTGTAGGTGATTTTGGGTGCTAGATCTTAAGGTTCTAGTAGTGGTGTGAGGGTGAATTAGATGTTGCAGAGCTGGGATTTTGTCTGAGTGGTTTAATATTTTGTGTACTAGTGAGAACTGATTGCTTTGAAATATTAGTGGGAGCTCTAACCAGTTAAGTTTGATGAGACACTCTCAGTGATGATTTCTATAGGATGAGCCTGTAGCAAATATTGCTATCTTATTGTAGCATGATTCAAGTTTGTTAAGATCAGTTTTGCGAGGGTTAGTGAGCACAGGGGAGGCATAGAGTAATGTAGATAGCAGGTGTGTCCTTGCTATTGTTATTTTTGAATGGTTTGAGAGATAGTGTTTGTTTCAATAGAGTAGTCCGAGTTTTTTGTGAACTTTCTTTACAGTTTGGGCAATGTGTAGACCAAATCTAAGGTGGTTGACTATTTCCATGGCTAGCAGCTTGGTAGGGTAATAGTGGTATTGTTGTTGGACGTGATAGTAAAGCTGTCAATGCAGGGATGGGATCTGTGGGAGCTAAAGAGGAATAATTTAGTTTTGGATGGGTTAAGAATGAGCTGTTGGTTGGTGAACCATGTTTTGGCTAGAGAGAAGGATTCTTGTGTTTGGGAGAGGAGGTGATCTAGTGTGGGGGCTGCACATATAATAGTGGTGTATCTGCATATTGCACTATAGAGGCTTTGGGTGTGGTGGATGGGAGTTGGTTGGTCAACAGTGTGAATAGTAAAGGACCTAAGGTGGAGCCTTGAGGACCCCCTAGGGAAAGAGGCAGCAAGGAGGATATTTAGTTTTGCCACTTTACTGATTGCTGCCTACCAGATAGATAGCTCTTACCAAGAGATAGAAGATGAACTGAGGTTTAAGGTGGTGAGTGAAGGAGTTTCATATGGTTGACCATATCAAAAGCTTTGGATAAATCTAAGAATGTAGCAGATACGATTAGTTCATTACTATCTATACAGCAACATGGCTTCACACTCTTCCATAGTACTACCACTGCACTTAGCCCATTCACAAAAACCATAAATAACCACAGAAATAGTTTGTTTCCTAGCAGATATTGCATCAATTGAGTGTGGATTGCCCTCTCAAGTATTTTTGATAAGGGGGATAGTATAGCTATAGGCCGATAGTTATTGAGTTCGAAAGAGTTACCCCCTTTGTGCATTGATATTACTTGGGATATTTTCCATAAGTGGCATACCATACATTCTGAGATGGATCTGTTAATTAGGATAGTGACAAGGTAGGCTATAGCTTCTGCGGCTAGTTGCAGGTATTCAGTCGGTAGGTTGTTGCCGGCTTGAGTGGTCGGTTTGAGTTTTTTGAGAAGTATTTGAATGGTCTTGATTAATACTGAATGAAAGTTAAAGTGGGTGCTATTGTATTTTTTTTCAGGAGGAGGAGATGTTTTTGTTGGAGGGGAGTTATTAGGGTAAGTTTGGTTATTTGCAAGGGCTTGGATAGTTTCTGTAAAGAACTTGTTGAATAGTGTGGGGATATTGTCATGGTTATTTTCTGTTTTTGGTGAGGGGGTGGAAATGCGGCCCAGAATTTTTGTGGATTATTAGCATGTTTATTTTTAATATTTTGGTAGTAGGAGATTTTGTCTGTTTTAATGAGTTTTTTGGCCTTGTTTCGTAGTTCAGGGTAGTTTTATCTGTCTGTTTGGGTTTTACGCTTATAAAATTGTGTCCAGGCTTCATTCCTATTTTTGAGGAATGCTTTTGTATTTTTAGTTAGCCAGGGGGTATATTTAGTTTTAATTCTGGCGGGTCTGGGGGGGGGGGGCATGGTGGTTAAGTACATTTATGAAGGTTGTATTAAAGTATTGGACTGCTTTATTGAGTGATAACCTTTTCAAGGGGGTCCAGTTACAGCTATTCAGGTCCCTGTTAAAGTTAAATTGCTTTCTATTTCTAATTTCCCGTATTGTTACCTGGGTTATTAGGGGTGTTTTAAATCTTAGTAGAAATGTTGGATGGTGATCGCTGAGGGTGTCAGGCAGACATCCAGCAAGGAATATGAGGGAAGGATGGGATACAAGATTCCAGTCCAGTATGGCTTGATGTTTGGTTCTTTTGTCAGTTCTAGTGGGGGATGTAATAATTTGGGTTAATCCATGTAGATTAATGTGGGAGAGTGGGCTTTGTTTGGAGCAGTTGAGCCAATCTATATTGAGGTCATCTAGGAGGATATTTTCTTGGGTTAGGGAGTTGGATATCCATTCTAGTAGATTCCTATACTACCACATCCCATACCAGGGGAATTAAGATATAATATTGTCATATCCTCGGTATTATTGGCTAGGCTTGTAAAGGCTCTTATGCCATTAGCCTAGTAATCACCTATGAACTTTGTATAATCGATTACTATTTATTGAATCAATATATATTCAAAAAATAAATAAAATAAAAATACCCACTACAATTAATGTCTCTTGCACCTGTATACAATTTATTCAAAGGTCGCTGCACTTCAGAGGAAATCAGAAATAAGGAATCAGCATCCCCATTTCAGCGATACTGTGTTATCCTGATATGCTATTCAGCTGTCTAGTTTTCAATGAGATATCTGGTTCCTTCCTTGTGAAACAGATAGAAGGCATGGGAGGGTCTAGAAGCCCCCTTCCTTATGTAATGACAGTGCTGTTACTTGACTCACTGCACAGTTAGCAGGGCCAGATTTTTTTTAGGGCATTAAGCTGACAGCATGCCTGATACCATTATGACTTGGAAGATAATTCCAATCAACCCAAAAAATCAGAATTGCAACAATAAAAACAATAAAAAATACACTTAAAATAACTAGATGGGGATGGCAGTGATGTAACCAGCTGTCAGAAACTAGAGGATAAGTAGCATAAAGCAGACAAAATAACAATGGAGCATGTCTGTAATACTAGCCCAAAATGGTTTCTATATACATTAGTAGCCAAGAACAGTAGTTCTGGGTATAAGGTGAGAGGAAGTGGGATACAGTCATTAAAAGACCTAAAACATATTGAAAAACAAGATTTGAGATATGTAAATAGCAGTAGCTGGTTGTTAGAAGCTTACAACTAACAACCAAAAAGGAATAAAGGAAGACATTGTAGAAGCCAACAACTGTAATGCTACTTTACATGAAGGTACAGTCAGTCAAGGCAAGAAGTGTTACTGTTTGGAGTTAAAAAGTGACAGAGTGCACTGAGGTGGGAGTTAGTAAGGAATTCTAAAATAAGCCAGAGTTCTAGTGAAGGCCAAAGTGTGGATTCCAATAATGCATATGCTGATAAAAGAGCAGTGCTAGAGGAAAAGTGAAATCTACACTCCGAGATTTCTTTACACCAGATAAGTTATCAAGTAATCAGGTTATTTTTAATCGGTATAAAACTAGATGAGGTGAGAGGAAAGTAAGAAACAAGTTGAGAATGACTGATTTTTAGGGTGGCTGAATAACTGGCACAATTCTGTTGTGTGGGAAGATACAAGATAATCTGTATCATAATTCAGGTCTTACACTTAAAATCAAATAAAAAGAAGCAAATACAGCCTCCTTAAATTCCATAACCGACCCAGTTTCACCTTTAGCAGCCAACCTTCAATGTATAATAAACATTTCCTCTGTGTGCGGTAGCTGACCACTCATTTACAAAAACAAATACTCATATGTTTAGCTTCCATCATTTAACATTTGGTGAATCTGTATATATTCCTCAGTAAGCCCTAGCATCTAGGCAAGGTATACTTAATGTGTAATGCAATTTATGTAATCATGCCTGCATGTTCAAACATGCATGCTCTTTAATGATGTATTTGTGTTCGTGTGGGTTTTCTCTGAGCATTCCAGTTTCTTTGCACCTCACAAAATGATGCAGTAGATGCATTAGCTACTTTAAATTATATGTGTGTGCATGTATCTGATACAGAAGAAAGGTCTGTCAATGTATTTTTATTTCCATTTCCTACTTGCCTAATGTAATCCATGAATGGTGATGGCTATTCATGGGATCAGTACAGGAGTCAAACATGAATTGTAAGCAAGGATGGATCAGTACTAACAATATGCCTCCAGACACTGGATCTGCCTTTTTTTTTTTTTGCATACAAGGATAGTGCTGCCTTCCATTAAGACACTGTTTTGTCATAAACTCACCAGAGAAATATAAGTGACGTGATCTGGAGTTTGGCCATTTACTTCATCCCCAGTCTCTATTACTTTTCTAATCTTAACCAGTTGTATAGCCAGGGCAACAAAGCATGTGCCTGTGGACTAGCTAAGTATTTTTTCTTAAATTAAAATGTAATATATGTGTATATATTTTGAATATGTACTATAGAGATAGTGCCTCTTTAACACTATTGTAAGACACTGTCATTTTAAAAGTATATGCATCACATCTAGTGCCAGTTTCTTTGAGACAACTGAAGTGTTAACATCCATTCTACAGAGCTGCCATTTTGAGCAAAATGAAAGATGCTTGCTTGTCTAAATTGCTGGTTTATTTCAACATTTCTGACACTGCCATTTATCATTACTAGGTAACCAGAGGTACATATTGGGACAGTAATCATCAAAAAAGTATCACAGCATCTTTAAAATCCATAGGTCTTGTCACCAGACCAGATAAATATATACTTGATTTAATGTCTGCTCTCCTTCAAAGGGGAATACTTCAAGAAGGCATCACCCACCATTGTGATGCATTTCCATATCCGTGATAGAACATAAATCCAAGTGTCTAATGCAGGGACAGAATCTCTAGTTTTCAGGTCTTGTGGCATCAAAGTTCAGTCAGTTGAACTGCTATCATGCCTTAAGTCACTCATACACAACAGCAGTTTTAGAAGTAAAGGAATGCAGCACTATATTGCTACCAAGAAAATCCTGGACAGAATCCATGCATCTGCAAAAATATGAGCACAAATAACCAGAAACTATGTAGAAAGGCTTTATTTACCAAAAATATAAAAATATGTCTCTTACAAGTGGTTTAATACTGTACTTTGCTCTCTAAAGTAATTAAAAGAGGCACCATGAAGTTTAAGCATTCAGAGTCTCTGTATATAGCACTAACAATTGTGGTCATATTGTACCTTTTATTATTTGCACATGAATAGGCATTTTCAACTGTCATATCATGGGGCTTACAGTATGCCATTACAAGTGTTGATAAATTGTACAATATCCCCTAGACATGAGCAGATGATATGAAAAATCAAATCTGCTACAACAGTACAGTCTCTCCACTTTAGAAATCAGAAGTAAATATTGCAGACTGTAAATACTCTGCATTAAGTCGCTATGTGTATATCATCAGCTCTTCGGCATTTGTAAGGCTGTTTTCATTAAGCTGGATGTAAAGTACTGCATCAGAAATGCAGAAGTAACATAATCTATGCTATATTTAACTGTGATTAAGACAATTTGCTTGATAATGTCATGTAAACAAACGAGAAAGCACTGCTGAACAAATACTTTTTAAACTTCATGCATTCTAGGTTGTTTTGCAGGCAAATGAATACATTACAGTAAAGTGACTGTGCTTTTTCAGATAGTTTTGCTTTGGATTGTGTGCATGTACAAGGCTGTCACATTGCTTCAGATGGAGCGTTGGTGAGTTGCTATGGCAGACCAGTAGGTAATTGAATAAAAGATGAATATGATTTCCACTAAGAATAATAGGAAAGCATTGTTTATTGAATACAAATGCACAATTGTAAACACCACTGTATGAACAGCATTGATAAGGAAATGTCTAGCAGTGAGAAACTGAAAGCAAATGTGCCATGATTTTTTCATTTGCTAAAAGTCAATTTCCAAATAGCTAAGAGAGCATTCTGTGCTTCAGCAGTCCTGAATTAATATTTTAATTCAAATATTATAGCATTTCTAGGTATTAACATATCTAGTAGTAGATTAAGTGGATCTTGGGCCCTGGGTAGGTCTCTCACATTCAATTTTTATTTTAACCACCCATAAATAATGCATATGTTCTTTGGATTCACCTTTCTGATTTTAACCACCCATAAATAATGCATATGATCTTTGGATTCACCTTTCTGATTTAAGACCACTCAAATTATTGTCATTATAGGCTGTGATTGTCAGCAGTATATATAATATATACACACACACACACACACACACACACACACACACACACACACATATGCACACACATATCAAATGTTCGATTGTGAAGAAATTGGTCACATGAAAGTATTCCAGCTTGCATTACACAAATGCAGACTAATCCTGTAAAGTCAGACTAAAGACTCCTTTACCTGATCATCGCCAAAGTTAGCCATTCTCATCCAAAGACATCCTTTGTACCCATCATTTATAATCCTATTCTTGACTGTGTACACATTAAATGGCTAATAATGATAAAAATAAAACTTATTTTATATAGATGCACATTAGTCCTGCAATACCAGACTCTTAAATTGAGCAAAAAGGATAAATTACTTTCATCCACAGGCAGCCACCCCAACCCTGCAGATATAGCCACTTTGAGATGTATTTTCCTGTATCACAATTTGATGACAAGTATACAGCAACTTCTTAGCACAAAAATCAGGGACAAAGTAAAAAAAAAAAAAAACATAATGATTAACAAAGATCCCAGAATTAGAGACAGATTTCTCTTATGTACTTAGAAATTAGCTGGAATAACTTTTCTTTTTTTCTTTTGTAGTAGCATGCATAGTTTGAATGATTTGAAGTCTGAAACTCAAATCTTTGTCATTATTCAGTAACTACATTCCTCAATGATTTGTCAAAACCCACAAAAACTTTGAGGAAATGACACAAATATGTGCAAAATCAGTGAAATTCTACAAAATCAGGGATAGTTTGAAGCTGTGTGATTTCAGTTTTGTTTGACATAAGCAGCAACCACAAGTATTCCAAATTACTTTAAACAAATGAATCTTAGTCCTGTAAAGCCAGATGGTTACCTGAGCAAACAACCAAAAGATAAGTTTTTCACCCACAAAATGGGCCTCTCCACTTAGTACAGTTATAGCCACTTTGTTGTTCTAAGGGGTATGTGTACAAGTTTATAGGCTATCACAAGGGCCTTTTAAGCCTTGCTTGTGTAAAATATTCCCATGTAATCTCTCTCTAATTTTCTTGTTTTTTGCTGGAATGTATATGTCTCTTCTTGTAACCATGCTAAGACTGAAATTGGTCATTTGTGATCAATGATCTACCCTGATTAACAAATTTAAATTAAAATAAATTAAACCCTTATCTAACTGTGATTCTACGATGGCCAGTAGCTAGATAGCACATACTTCAGCTTGCTCCAACTAACTACAAATCTAACCCCATCTAAGGATACTGCTCCTACAAAAATCTACAAAAAAAAGCATCTCCTGCAAAAAACAAACTACTTCTCTATCTGTGAGAATCTTATTTTCATCTTCTGAGCTAAAAAATAAGATATACATACCTTGGATCTGGGAAGTGACTAAGCAGTAATTCCTGTACATGTGCTTGGGCCTGCAAGTAGCAGCTATAAAGAAGAAAAGAAGCAAGTTTTCACACAACAAAGAAATAATGGAACAAATAGAAACACATACATCTAAGACAAGAATTTCTCAAATTACATCTCATGAGAAAGAAATTAGCGCAAAGAGGCAGAAAACTACTAAAATACCAGCTGAAGCTGCAAAGCACCAACTGAAACCAAAAAAGTGAACAATCATTTCACATGGAGGATTTAAAGGCAGCTTTGATACCTCTGCAAACAGAAATATAATCTTTCTCTTCAAAACTTAGTGTTTGCTAACAACATAGACCAAATAATGACCAGACTAGATAAAAAATGAGGCTAGAATACCGAGCAATGAGACAGATAGAAGAAATGCAGAAAGCTACTTCCGTTACCAAAAGCTCAGTCAAAGATACAACAAAACTGATTGACCTTGAAGTTAGAGCAAGAAGAAATCATATATAGATCAGAGGCATCCAAGAAAAATATGAACAATCACAGCTAACTAATGTGGCAAAATAAATCTTTGATGATCTTCTTGATAACAAAGAGCTATCTCAAACAATTGTCATTGAAAGAATACACAGAGTTTTAAGAAAATCTCAAACCCTGGATAACCCTAGCCAAATATATGTAAATATTGTAAGTGCTTCACATGCTCAAGCAATAATTCAAGCTGTAAAAAAAAAAGAAAATACATTATATGGAATGGCTGTAAGATAACCTTTGCTCAGGACCTGCCTCTACAAATCAAACAGCTAAGACAAGTTCTATCACCTTACTGCACATACTCAACAAAAATATAAGATTCCAAATTAAATATCCAGCGGCTCTACACTTTCAGTATAATGGCTCAAATTATGCAGTATAAATAATGAAGAAGCAAAAATGGCCTTTCTTAAACCCTTTAAAGAATTGCCAAACAAAACGACATGAAGAAATGTATTTTCTGCTAAAAATGCAGCTAGTAAGAAGAATCAATCCATTTAAACATTTATTTTCGCTAAAATAAGCCAAATGACAAGGTAAATTACTTAAATTACTTTCTTTTTACTTAAGTCCACTGTTTTCCATTTAAACATTCTAAACCCAGGCCCCAGAGTACCCCCACGCCGATGTGAAAGAACTACAAACTCCCATAATCCTTTGTGACCGAAAATCAGGAAGAATAAGTAAACAGATGGATGCTGTAGCTGTTCCTTTGACCTCAAAGCCCAAAACAACTCAGAAAACCCACGTTTGCTTAAGAAAATGAAAGTAAGGCTTCTACATTCCTGAAACCTTTGTCTCTGTAGTTTAAAGATTAAAGAATTGAAGAATTTCGTGTAAATGGCGATCAGAAGGTAAATTCAGCCTAGAACTAAATGTATCGGTCTAAACATTAATCTATAAATGTAAATATATATGTATTTTTATTTTTTTTTAATATATACAAACTGGACTAAATTATAAATCTTCAGGGTCAGATGCTATAGCAGATGCTGCAGCTGCAGGAAATGTTGGGTCTGTTTTGCTGTATTTTCTTTCCTATTTATATATTTTATTTTATTTGTATAATTATGTATGCAAAAAAAAATGTTAGCATACCAATATAGATTAGCAGAGACTGTGAGAGAATCTTGTTATGACCCAATAAGTAAGAACTGATGTGCACTAAAAGAAGGAATGTGCTTGAAAGTATCAAAATAAGAAACAAGCAAATAGTAACTGTAAACTATAACAAGTCATAATTAGTATGTGCATGTGATCCTTTTTTTTCTGTCAAGAGTTTGTAAGAAATGCTATGGTGTGCTTTTGAAATGTACTATTTAAATATTGCTTATTAAGCTAGATATTTTAATCTTAGTACAAAATGCTCATGCTAATTACTTTCAAATGTAGAAAGGGTTAGGAATCACATTTCTTGTTATATATGGTTTATTTGGACAAGCTATTGCGTGTGTTGCTGTAATTTTGGTGGGACTTGGAATGACAGCAACTTTTTGTAATATAGTTGCGAGTGTTCTATTTAGCTCTCCTTCAGTTAGGGGGCTAGCGTGAGTATGCACTGGGGGGGGGGGCCTGAAAGGTAGAGATGTCTCACACACACATATATTATTGACCTATACAAAAACTTATAAGAAACTTTTACAGTTTTATATATATATATATATATATATATATATATATATATATATATATATACATATATATATATATATATATATATATATATATATATATATCCCTATATATTTCCATTAGATCAGAAAGTCACCATTCTGCTTAAATATATCTGTTAGATGATTTCTGTTGATTCATGGAATATAAAGGGATTACAAAATAAGAAAAAGAAAAATCTATTAATGCATTTAATTCTTAAATCTAAGGCAGCAATAACTTTCATTCAAGAAACATGTTGAAAGAACAATGGGAGAAAGATACTAAAAAAAGATGGGGCGAAACATATTGTTGCTGCTGGTGACAGTACAGCTCCTAGAGGAGTTGCTACAATAGTTAAAAACTCATTTGATGGCATTATAATGAAGAGTAGCTATGACCCAAATGGTAGATGGTATTATTTTACTTGCGAATTGTTTGTTTAAAAAAAAACTTTCTTAATCCTTAATGTATATGCCCCATGTTTGCATCAATTATCCTACCTATACAAAATATATAGACTTCTGGAGAACTTTCCTAACTATTTATATATTATAGCAGGAGATTGGAATATGACAACTAATCTAGAATTAGATAGAACAATAAAAATAACAAGTAACCTGTTCAGCTTACTACATTAATAACTGAAACAATGGAACACTTTAAGCTAGCTGACCCTTTTAAAAACTTTTTAGAAATAATCCATCTATTGGTAAATTCACTTATTTTTCACCATACTACAAATCTTAGTCTAGAATAGACATATTTTTATTACATGAAACTTTACTAAATAATGCAGTTACCTACAACAGTGAACCCAGAACAATATCAGATCATGCAAAAATAAACATCACAATACAGATGGTTAGCTCAATGCAAAATTCTCAAACACTAGTAAACTGGATATTAAATACTAACTTATTAAAATATAAGTCTCACAGGGAATCATTGACATTCTTACTCAAGCTAAAAATAAACTAGAGATAACAGATATATGCCATATGATGTTCCATGGCAAGCGATGAAAGCTACTATCGGGAATACTAATCCTAAACATTGCGCGCTCTAAAAAATTAAGCAAGGAAAAAGTCAAAGCATTAGAGTCAATATTAAAAAGTATAGAGTCAGAATTACAAATTAAACATTCCCCAGAACTTGAAAGCCAAATGGTTGCAATACATGGCAAATACATGAATTTCAGTCACAACAGTACTCTATCAGTGAAATTAAACTTCTTCACAAATATGCTGAATGGGCTCAATCCCCCTAAAAAGCATTGGAAAGAATCATAAACATAAAAAAACTCCCCTACTAAAATAAAGCAATTAAATTATAACAAAACTCTAGATACAGATGAAGAGATTATAATGGCTTTTGAAGAGATTTATCAAAAACTATATGGCCCACACAACCAGTTTGAGTTATTATTCCATCAATTTACTGAAGAATTGCAATTTCCAGTACTGAATGAAGCACAAATAATCTTAAAGCCTCTATAAATGTAGAAGAAATCATTGCTGCTGTAAATAAATTGAAACCAGGTAAATCACCAGGGCCAGATGGGTATGTGGCAGAGTTCTACAAGACTATCAAAAAACAATTATCTCCATTACTATTGAAAGTATATGAATACGTAATAAAGTATGGTATTAAAGACCTGTATATCAACAACTCAAAAACTATATTGATACCAAAACCCAAATCTGATGCATCAAATCCAAAGAATTACAGGCCGAGAGCACTCATGAATATTGTTATCAAAATTCTATCTACAGTCTTAGCTAGCACAATCAAAAAAATCTTACCTCTTATCATATCTCCTGAACAACTAGGTTTTATGAACAATAGACAGGTATATGACAATACACTCACCACTGATTTAATCATTAGTTTAAAAGCAAACAAATTCCCTAGCTATGCTTTATCTGCTGATGCATCTAAAGCTTATGACAGAGTTAACTTTGATTTTCTACTAAAGATACTCAAGAAATATAGCATTCCTGAAGAATATACAAACATGTTGAGGACTTTATACAATAATGCTATGGCAACACTATTTAAATAAAAAACAATCAAAACCTATTACTAAAGGTACAAGGCAAGGATGCCCATTATCACCATACTTGTTCAATATTTATATTGAACCTCTTCTTCTCAAATTATCTCAAAAAACTTTCCATCACATTATGAATATCTCAAAAAAAATCTCAAAGTTTACAGCTTTCACTGATGATCTTAATATTTGATTTTGAATTCCCTAATACAGATTTAAACAAGATCTTGAATTACATTGAAATTTTTTCTAAGGTTTCTGCCATTAACCCAAACAAATCAGTCATATTCCCTTTGAATACTCTAGGACATAAGGAATTCTATTTCCCTGAAACTGAAACAAAAGTTAATTATCTCAAATATCTGGGTATAATGTTCACTCACCCCCAATCGGATATCAGTAAAAATAATTTGTTCAAAACGTGGGCTAATATCACAGAAGACACTAAAAATGGTTAAATCTTAACTTATCTCCACTATCTTATGTGTCTATAGTTAAAATGAGTATTCTTCCAAGATTATTGTTTCACTTTAATGCAATTAATCAAAATATACCAAATAATTTATTTTCCAAACTTGAAACATTACTAGGAAAATTTATTTGGCATCCAGAAAATACAAGAATAAAATATTCCAGATTAACATTACCCAGATAGAAAAGGGGTTTAGGACTACCTGATTTTCAAATGTATTATGACATTATAAATGCTAGTCATATTATGACATTCTAAATGCTAGTCGAATTATACAAATAGCACATTTTGAACCATCTAACAAAACATGGTATCCACTATGGATTAAGAATTTAGAAAGGGTATTACTATAGGGTTTAAATTTGATGAGACTAAATGATTGTAATATATTTAAGACATTAAGGTATTTTAAAATTCACCCCATAATCATAAGAAATACATTATTATTTCAAAAGTTGGTGTCTTCCCTAAATCTTAAGGATACTTTGTTAGAAGGTCAACCTATGCACCTAAATCTTAATATTAAATTAAATAACAGTATGATAAACTTGAATCAATACCCACTAATTAAAAATATGACTGTATGGGACTTTTACCAAGTCAAAAGTCTTTCAATTGACGGTATTAGGCAAAGATTGGAAGTAAATATAAGTTATAACACCATAATCAACCAATTACTATATCTGATTAACACAATTACTACTAATGGTAAAATAGACAGCCAAGCTATGCAACTTTATCAACAAATTATCAACCTGCTGCTTTCAAGAACTAAAATGTTATCAAACACTTATAGACTAATAAGTATCAGATACCAAGATGCACTTCTATATTCAAACTTTTGGAAAGGGAAAAATCACATGATTACTGATGGACACAAATCTGCTGCAATTAAACTCACTTTGAAATTAACCCTCTCAAAAAACTAATTTATACTTAAATTATGATTAATAATAATGCCTATCAAACACCACTCTTTCTAAGTAAAATGAATCCTCCTCACTCTCCTTATTGCCCCACATGCCCAAACAGTGTAGTTGACACCCTTCATATTTTTTGGAGCTGTCAGAATGTTTACAAAGTATGGTGTTCGTTAAGAACCAAGTTAGAAAAAAAGGGATACACTAAATCCACACTGTCATGGGAAATTGCAATTTTACATGTATTCCCCACCAACTATTCATATGAAAACAAACGCATCATAGTTACATTGTGTACAATGATGAAATCATACATAACTCAGCATTGGTTAGATAGAACGAAAATTACTTGAAAAGAATTTAAAGAAATGGCTATAAAATACATATTAGCCAACAAACGAATTACAAGAAGCCAAATAAACTATCCTATTATCAGAAATATTGGAAAATGTTTATCAAAATCTTATGCTAAAATTGGTTTATGAACACGGGACAGCAAATATCATTATTCTTCTAAGTCGATTAGGAAAATTAAAGAAAATCAGTACTGCAAAACTTGTACCCATCTTAAAATTGGACAGGTCTGGGACATCCACATAAAATATACATTTTGAGGTGACATCAATTGTATATAGTTAGCACAAGATACAATTTAAATTAGATAGGCTAGAATGTCTTGATGCAACTGCTTTTTTTATGTCAGATTCTATTATGATTAGTATCTCAAAGTAGTTTTTGTCTTATAAACTAAATGTGAATGTTATTTAATTCTGCATATTGATAACTGAACTGATTAGGAAAATTAAAGAAAATCAGTACTGCAAAACTTGTACCCATCTTAAAATTGGACAGGTCTGGGACATCCACATAAAATATACATGGTATATGTTCTGTATATCTTATGCTTATTGTGAAATGATATTCTGTGTATCTTGTCTTTATATATTTCTGATTTATTTTCTTTTGTATTAAAAAAAGAGGAAAATGTAATAAAAAATATATTTGAAAAAAAAACCTTATCTAACTGTGCTAAGAAATAATGCTCAACTCTTAGGAGAAAAATCCATCCAGACACCTCAATTAAATGACTGTAATACTCAATGATTTCTTATAAAAACATATGTTATGAGGCACAGTCCATAAATATAAGACAGAGAAATTCTGATATCTTATTTCACACAGATATTGTCAAAAAATATTCCCACACATTTCATACAAATGCACATTGGTTCTGTGAAGCCATATTTAAAAATGACAAAACAAGAGAGTAAGTTGGTTTCATCCATAGCCATCCCTATTCCATTTAATGGCTGTATTCCTCAATGATTTATCAGAAAACCAAAACTTTGTGAGGCACAGTACAAAACGAGATAAAGACACAGACAAAATTAGGGACAGTTTCTGTTTTGGGGTCTAAATTAAAAGACCGAAGAGGTCTTTCAGCGAACATCTCTTGGTCAACACATAATGAGCGAATGCAGTAAAGTGCGAACGCTCAAAACAGCGGTTTCTTTCCCTGGGAAAGAAACCGCTAGCACAAACGCACACTTTAAAACATAACATAATATGCCCCCCACACCCCCCCCTAACTAAATATACCAACTTCGAGATTGCACTACAGTGAGGAAAGGGGCGAACACACTGGGATGGCCAAACAATTTCTTTCCCAGGGAAAGAAATCGCTGTTTTGAGCGTTCATGCTTTAGTGCGTTCACTCATTATGTGTCGACCAAGAGGTGTTTGCTGAAACACCTCTTAGGTCGTTTAATATAGACCCCTGTTTTGTTTTATACCCAATAGTAGCCAGAAAGTTAGGCCTAATTATAAACTGAGCAAGCAACAGTCTGATTTCAACCACAGGCAGTCTGCAGTACCCCAGGTTACAATTATCAATCTTTTATCTGGTGGTCTTTCAGTAAAAAATACTTAACTCACATTTCAGCGGCAATTTATGGCAGTCTTCATCTCTCCACTATGTTACCTAAAATTCAGGGGCTATCTGCTCACTGCCTTTCCAGTACATTTTACCATTTCCTAACAAAAAAGCCAAACACCCTGCATAATGTAACTATACCCTCTCTTAACAGTTAATACCAAGAAACTCCAATATCAAGTATCACAACTATTTATACCAAATGTAGACTGAAGCAAAGGCAGCATGCAAACATAAGCATCAAGGACTAACAGTTGATACCGCTTTAAGGACTAACAGTTGAAACAATGGCAATAACTGTAATTCCTAAAACAACTCTTACCTTAACAGTCAACTAGCAACAAATATAAAGAAACCACTTTACTAGAAAAGCTCACCCAGTCTCTTGTACAACTTGCTGTGAGGGAAAGTTTAGTTTGGTTTTGCTTTCTTGTATTTTGTGTTGCTTTCATCTTGTATATTGTGATTTATTTTCTTTACACTGTGTTTTACTTGTATTCTGTTTTTAATTGCATATTTAAATTAGGAAGGAGACCAGAACTGTATCTCTTGTGAGTCGCACAAAAATTGTTTTCCTCATCCTCACACCCTGGTTTTGCTGTATTTTTAAACTCAACTGTCTTTCTGGTTACCTGCTCCTATGTTAATTTGACCACATATTTGCTTCCCTCTCCTCTTTTATTGGCTGTTGTGATTAAGCACAAAAATTATCATTTTGTAAAATCACTCCACTTTAGCTATTTAAATTTATTGGCCATCCCACAGAATTCCATAGAACCAGAATACAAACTGCCCACCCCTTCCAATCTATCTTGCTGTTTTAAAATTAGTGGCTCTCCACTTAGCTAAAGCTTAAGTTGCAGCCTCTTTCATATCAAACTGCTTCTTGCACACTGCAACTCTTAGGATATTAAACCATTTTTCTATTTTACCTTTAAAATCTGCAACATCTACTCCAAGACCACTAATTACTGGTGAGCACACATTTCTGCCTCTCAGTAATCACCTTGGGATTAGTGCTTCTGTTTTGCTGCTGGTGAGAGAAGAAGCATTAGGAAAAATATTTCCTGGGTATTACTGATCACTGTAAAGTCTAATAACTGCTTCATAGTGCCGGTTTGGAATTTCTACTTATAATTTGCTCCTGGTGAGAGGAGGAGCAGAGTGGATAAACTCCAGACTCTTTCTTGTTGGGAAGCGAGTTACTGTGCTTGACCTTCCTGAATGGCCTGGTTGCTATTCAAGGCATCTTCCAGTAAAAGGCTACAACAAGCCTCTAGACCCTTACACCATCTGGGACAAGGCTGTGGATTACCAAACAGGCTGTGCCCTTCTCATCTTGGGATTGGTGCTACTGTTTTGCTGCTGGTGAGAGAAGAAGCAAAGGAGCATTGTTATCTCAGCAGAGTGAAGCTGTGGTGAGACTAGCATTAGTAGTAGTCAGGCAGTAGCCCCTTAGGTGACTGCCCTCACGTCATCATTCTTGACAAGCTAGTTCTTTCTTTTCAGTAAGTACTGCTTGATTTGCTTCTAACTTCAGAATATCTGTCTAAATACTTTATCCAAAAATCATCAGACTGTACTTATTGGTTTCTCCTCATGTGTTTTGCTCTGCCCTGCATAGACAGAGACACCTTAAGGTGAACATTTTCCTGTAAAAGCACCGTTGAAATTTCACCAATACCAAGCTGCACACAGTACAACTAGTTTGCAGTGGCAAGCACTGCTCCCAGAGTTGCAAACAGGATACTCCTGACATTACTTTATATTCCAGCTCCAGCTGGCTAATCAATAAAAAGGGTCTGTTGCCATGGATATGATCTTTCCCACTATCTCTTTTAACACCTTGGTAGATATGGGCATCCTGAGGCAATGAAGAAATTGCCTTATGTTTATTGGCGACCAGTTAATTCTCAAACAAATTGATATGGTATGCAAGAGATGTATTTACACAATGTCACTGGAGGCAAAGCTCTCAGATAAAAGCACTCCTAACATCAATAAGGTCGCCAGTAATACATATGTTGCACCTATTACACACAATTCAAAGCAGACACATAGACCCACAAATGTTAAGGCACTTAAATGTAACCTTCCTAAACACCAAAGCACACCTAGACAAAGTACACATAACAAACAGCCTCAGCAGTCCTGAATGCATGATTTCAAAACAACACCCATATCAACACATACAGCCACATCTCATGGAGCCTCTACTTCTAAGCCCACAAGGTAAGCCACTACAGAACCCAACATTCTAGTCATTGGAGACTCCATTGTGAGACACACTGATGACCCTCTAACTAGGTTGAGTAAAGGGAAAATCGCAGTCAGTTGCTTATTAGGGACAAGGATCTGCCACTTTACATATGCACTTTGAGTCATACTGGTACTTATTGTCAAATGACTTGTCATAGTCCATGTGGATTTAAATGACTTGAGCTGTACCTCCCTAGACTACATGAAGATAGACATCATGGGACTCTTGGAATATGTGTCCCAGGCTGGTATGAGTTTAGCATTGAGCAGCATTTTACCTTCTCCAAGATGATGCCACAACATGAACAAAAGATGACTGACATAAATATTTGGCTTAGTTTCTGGTGTCATTCTAAGGGGGTGCAATATTTGTCAGCATAGAAGGAGATGGTTCACAGACCATGCTCCTTTGCCAGGGATGGTCTGCACCTGTCCCCTCTAGGCTTTCAAATATTAGCTAAAACATTGTCCTCCCCCATAGTGCCTATTTAGGCAATGCCAAACTGAAAGTACATCTGACATAAATCAAAACAAGAAAACGTAAAGGTGTTACTGCTCGACGCTAGGAGTCTAAACAAAAAATCCACTCCCTAGAAGCTGTCTCCACCCTAGAGAATGCTGGTGTCTGTGCAGTCACTGAAATGTGGTTTAAAGCTGTGGAGAGCACACCAACATTGCAAGGTTATAATGCCTTCCACATATTTAGATCAGTTACTGCACAGACCGGGACTAAAGGTGGAGGTGTCTTGACTGACACCAAAAATAAATACAACTCAAGGCTGATCAAACAGGACAATGTGCTTGAGCTTCTAAATGTTCAAATCACCACAGGAAGAATCCAGTACCACTTTCTTGCAAGCTATATACACCCTTCTATGTCACAGGAAACCCATACCAAGTACTGAAACTTATTGGAAACACTCACCATCCAATCCGATACCATATTCATGGGTGACTGTAATTACCCCAGTACTAACTGGGAATCAAATATGATACCAAACATACAGGCACAGAGATTCCTGGATTTTGTTAACATAAACTCCTTGGACCAGATTTTCAATACACTAACAAGGGGTACAACCATACTGGATCTGTTCCTCACTAACATGGGAGAGTGCTGCGCATCCCTTAGTGTATTGCCTTCCCTGGTAAGGTCAGACCACAAAATAGTCTCTTTTGAAGTAAAATAAAACTTGGATCCCCAGCTAACCCTGGAATATTCAGAAACTACTCTAAGGCTAACTTCCTACTATTAAGTGATAACCTGGCAAAATCTCAAGCCCCCATAAACGCAGAGAACACTACTGCCTATGCAGAACTATTCACAGAACCCTATACAAGCATGTTAATAGCTACACTGAGGCAGCTGTACCCACCAGGAAGAAGTACAGAACTAACTCGAAAAACAAGCCACCCTGGTAGAATCACAACATCGGTAGGCTGTATAACAGAAGGAAGAAAATCCTGGCCAAAAATCAGGAGGTGCAGCACCCAGCAGGATAAAATGACTCTCTTCAAACTAAACAAACAACTCAGAGGACAAATAAAGTGTACCAAAGGCAAATTTGAGGTAAATTTGGTATCCCAAGCCAAGGGCAATCACAAGGCATTCTTTAGCTATGTCCACAACCTCAAAAGCAATACACAGTTGTGTGCAGAGCTCATTGTAAATGGATCCACTTATACTGAGCCAGAAGGTATAGCAAACCTACTGGCTGACAAAGTCAATTCCAACTTTAATCCTCTCTCCCCATCAACCTTCCTTCAGGAAATGCCATCAAGTATAACTCCTCCTGCTATCACTAGGGAACAGGTCCTTAATAGTCTACCTAAGGCCAAGAACACTGCATCAATGGGCCCAGATAATATCCCAGGTTGCCTTCTAAATAGTATGAGACATGATCTATCAGGCCCTCTGCAATTGCTATTTAACTGTAGCCTCCAAACAGGCTTCATGCCTCATGAATGGAGAGCAGCAACAGTCATTCCATTGTACAAATGTGGGCCATCTACAGAATCTGGAAACTACAGACCCACAAGTCTCACTACTCTCATATGCGAAAACATGGAAAGAAATTACCATGGCAATAATCAATAATGATGAATGAAACCTCCAGACACTGGACCCAATCTGATGTGGTTTCATCAAGGGCTGGTCAATCCTACTCAACCTGGGGGCTTCTTTAAGAAAATCAAAATAATGGATGAGGGCAAAAAGGTTCACACTGCCTACCTTGACCTGGTTAAGGCATTTGATACAATCCCCTACTCAGGTATTGACAAACTTAAGAGGTTTAGTACAAACCCTTATGTAACATGGTGGATAGCCAGCTGGCTCACTGACAGGATCCAGGAAGTTAGAAATGGGGGAGTTCACCTCTACAAAGAGGCCAGTCACAAACAAGAGTCTCTCAGGGATCAGTCCTGGGATCGCTACTTTTTAGCATTTACTTCTCTGAAGTCAAGGCCAATGTCAATTGCCTCTGATTGACTAAATTTGGAGATCATTGCAAATCAGAAGCTGTCATTGAATCATCTGTTGATACAAGTGTTCTCCAGGAAGGCCTGACACAGACAAGGAATTGATGCCAGAGCCATGGACTAAAACAAAATGCCAATAAATGCATAATAGTTTCCTTTAGGAAGTCATCCACCCCTGGTATCTACCATTTTGACAACACACCCCTAAGACCTGACCTGGTAGTCAGGGATTTGAGGAAACAAACTGTAATCTAACCTTTGACTATCAGTGATGAAATTATTCTATGTTGTGCGACTTATAAACACAGGTATGGAATTTTAGGTCCAAGAAAGTTATTGTTCCACTGTATTCAGCATCACTGAGTGCAATGCCTCCATTGGTATGTACCTAACCAGGCATATTCAACAGCTGGAACTCCATCACAGGATCCTCACTAAAAGAATACAGGATGTAAGTAACATGTCCTGTGCAGACCACCTCAAGGCTCTATCCCTGTATTCTGCCTCCTACAAGCTGTTGAGGGGAGACCTATGCCTGGTATATAAGGCATTGTCAGACCACACACTGATGGAGTGCCTACATATTTACAAAACAAACAGCACCAGAATTACCCATTCTAAAGACTTAAATCTTGACTGTGATATAAGTAGGGTGTGCTGGATAGACATGTATGTATCCCAGTGACTACCTCTTCATTGGAACAGCCTTCTCATCTATGTGAAGCAGAGTTCCTCCCTAACCCAATTCAAATATATCTTGGATAGTTGGATGGGGAACAGAAATTTCATCCCTAGTTTGGCACCTATGTCCCTAATGAACACAGACAGCCTGTAAATGGTTCATCTCCCAGACCCTTTCTTGTAAATGTTTCACCTCCCTGCTTACACTTATTAAGGGTATCAGAACTTGTTAGAGATTTGAGATGCATGACTAGGCTTAAAAAGACCCTCATGGTTGTTAGCTTAGTAAACACCCATGAACCTATGACTATCCACTGCCATCTCTTTATTAGTTAGTGGTTGATGAACCACTGATTGGTCATTGGTTAATGTCCGATTACTTTTGGGATAGTTAATCAGTTCCTCCAAGCTAAATCTATTAAAAAGAGTACCCAAGGGCATAGTCCTTGCTGCCCTTTGTACCCAAGGGCATAGTCCTTGCTGCCCTTTCTTTTTTATTACAATTACCTAACAATGGACCTTCTAAACATTCAAGCAATTTTATTCATGGGATAAAATGTTCTTAAAAATAGTTCATACTAACATTCTATTCAGGAGTCAGTTTAAAGAGACTTCACCAACATTTTTAAATACTACAAATAGCATGATGTATAACTCGGTTTTTAAAAAATGCATGCTATTTGGGTGCTCCATCTCAAAAAAAAAAATATCCCACTACAAATGGGAGACTAAAAAGGTTGCTACTTGGAACAACATTTAAATAAGTTGGTTATCTGTCTTAATATCCTACCCCAGTCTGTAAATTAGGTAATAACAAAAGCCAATTTAAAACTGAAAGCTCCCCTTAATTATACCAGGCTAATTTCACAATAAGCAAGAGAAGCTGCCACATACAAAACTATTCCAGCAAGACTGCTTCCTCCCAGTCAATTACTAAGGTCACCCTGCTAACACTAAATGACTTCAGCACATAGCCAACAAAGTCTACAGCTCTATGACACTACCAACAAAAGCGGTCATTGCTTATCAATAATAAATGCCAGCTGGTTTTCAATACACTTAACAGCAACTCAGCTGTACTGTTATCTGTCCATAAACTGCTTGAAAACTGCGATGCCATCGTACTGAATAGAATTACTGGCATAGGTCATGAGGTATTGAAGTACTTACTATCTCATGAACTTCCAAAATGTCCTCAAATCCATTCACCCCCCCCATATTATTAAGGAAAATGTCCTAGCTGCACTCTCTAAAGCTAGAAATTAGATACATTGATATAGATATATGTAGTTATTTGGTTTCTTAATCATCAATGGCAAACATACTGTCTCTGAACCCATCCTAAAACTATTTAACTTAAGTGTAACCACAGGGTATTTTCTGAAGTTATGTAGATTGGTTACACTGCTCTTTAAAGAAAGCCCCACCACAGATCCTGAAAATTATAGCTCCATCAGTCTAACAAGTCTAATTTTTAAAGCAATGAATACATTTAATGTGATTTCATGAGCTCCAACATAAAAAAAAATATTATTGCTGTACAGCAGCAACAATATGATTTTGTCAAAGGGTGATGATGTGTACTTAATTTAAACATCTTTTGAGAAAATTACTAAAACATTATATAACAGCCATGCAGTTTATATAGTATATGTGAATGTGGACAAGGCCTCTGACACCATCCCCTATGCTGAAATTGTAAATAAGCATCCTTATGTTGCAATATGGCTAGCATCCTGTCTGACATACAGGACACATACATTTAAAGTTGGAGGCGCAACCTCAAAAAGAAAAGAGGTGACTAGTGGCATTCATCAGGGCATTTACTGGAACACCTTCGGTTTGATGTTTGTATCACAGATCCCCAAACACAAAGCCACATGTATGGCTACCTAAATCTGTAAAGATTGAAAGTTAGGTGCTGCCTTTGTTCAGATGTGATACTGTGTAATTCTCTACTGATTTGTATTGTTTAGCTCTTGCTTTAGTAACAAACAGGCTTAAATTAAATGCAAACAAATCCTGTCAGTTCATAGTATTAAAAACAGCCCAATGCAGATAGAGGCACTCATCAAAGATCTCAGAGCACCTTAAATAGCAATTTGACCACCATAGATCGACAATAGTCAGAAAATCATTCTCTCATCAATTTAATAGTTAAATATATCTTGTCTATGTCAAAAGAAATTATTATTCATGTGCACTCCTCCCATATATCAGTTATAGAATATAACACCCCTCTTAATATGCATCTATCCAAAGACAACAGACAGCTATACAGACTGTAGAGATTCCTAACCAAAACAATAAGCACACTAAAAACACTCACCTACCAGGACAGGCTTGAACCTGTCTCCATAATCTGCTCTGTACAGAATCCTGTTAGTTGCTTTATGTCTAGCATTCTGTGTTGCCAAAGACTCCATCCTCCTTGATCTCCTACACGTCCACTAATCAAATGATTTCACAGACTCTTGAATTAGATATTAATCTCTATCAACAAACAAACAAGACATGTTGAAGAGTCAGGCTTTTTACTCAGACTTTCCCAATCTCTGTTATAGTCTTCCATTAAATATAAATATTATTGTAGCTTTCTTTAAACAGATCTTGATGACTGGATAGGCAGGATGTGCATACTAGTGCATCTACAAAACATGAGCGCACACAAAACTTGGGATAGCATCGATTGTAATTCCTTTAAAAAATGGTGTATTAAACTATATCTTGCCATCCCCAATCTCCTTGAGTAATGACATTTAAGAAACAAGCAAGTGTATTACTCTCTGCTTCTCTTAACAACTACAGTATTTCTCTGGTTACCAAAGTGTGATATGTGAAGTACCCAATTCACAAGGTCTTAAAGGTTGCCACATTTAATATACCAACAGGATTCTAAAATGGATATTCATTCACTATTGAAACCTTAGTTTTGTCTTTCACCCCCCCTTGAGACCCTGACCCCTAAACCAGAAGGGACTCTTCCCTTACTATTATTTTCTCTCCTTACTCACCGCGGCAGTCATTCAAGGCAATCAAAGTGAATCACTGGCCTACTTCTGAAGCTGATAGAGATTTACTCTGTCTAATTAATACAGCTCTTCTAAGGAACCCCTGGTGAAATCACTAGAGACAATTGCATATAATTAAACAGCCACATGAATCCCATTTGTCTAATGAAGAACAAAATGCCTTACCCTGCTCTCTTAGCAGTAGATTGTGGTCAAATCCCAGCAGTAGTCAAACGTTGTACTTATACTGTACAGAAAACATAATAATATACCCATCGCACAACACTGAAATCAAAAATGGGTACAAATCCAAAATGCTGCAGTCTTCCTAAAACCCAAAATCAAATGTGAAATCTATTAAGTGCTTTCATCCTTACAGACAATTACCAAAGGAGTTCATCAGAACAAAAGAGGAAATGACATCAACCGCTTTAAAACCTTCCATAATTAACCCAGTGAAGTAAATAATTATTCAAATCATGCCCTAAAAAGTTTTCATTCTAAAAAACATTCCATCAATATTTAAAACATTAACAAATGGTGAACATAACAATAACATAAAATTATTAAAAAAGGTAGACACAAAAATTTACATAAAACCCACTGTTTAAAAATCTATACCATTAAAGTTTAGCTGCCCTTAATTTCAACACTAGCATTATAGATTAGAAATTCTTCAATCCTGGTTTTTATTGACCTGTAACCTAAATTGCCACAGTAGCTCCCAATATTCTAACTTAGCCTCCCAAGACCATGGAAATATAGTCCAAAATCCCAAACCTGAATATCTTAATAGAAGGGCAAACCAAGGAGTGTTTAAAAAGGGTATTATTTGAATTAGCATTCAATATATCATAATAATGGTTTGTACTTGAGTATTTAGAGCAAGGATATAAAGTATCAGTAATCTTATAGATGCTTTTTTAAAAAAACATATATTTTATTTTTTGAATTTTAACTACAACAACAAAGAATAAAATGAAATAATTTAAAACCATTACAGTTAGAGGAAGTTACAACATATATGCTTTGTAAGATTGACCAGAATAAATGTTGTTTCTAAAATCGCCTTCTGCTCTTAAGTGCTCCCATCCTGTCACTGCATTCTACCCTAATGGAACACTACTACTGAATTACAAGTCAACATTTGGCATTGAAAAATAGTAATAATAACTGCAGGAACCAGTTTCAAATGAATGTAATATAGGTTAGGACATCACAAGGAAAGTCCAGACTATTTTACTTCTCCTTGGGTACCTGCCAGAAAAAGCATAATCACAAGGGGGAATGGAAGGACAGTGCAGTATGCATCTCACCAAAAGGATAGCACGTCCTAGCAACATTGCGGTGTGAGATCTCAGCATTGGTTTAGATGTGCACAGTCCCAACAAGGCAATAAAATCAACAAAGTTCTTTTATAAAAGAAAAAAAGAAAGAAATGGAGTCTTAACTCACCTCCTCGATATTGTCTGATCTTCCAAAGCCTTCAACCCCATTTCACACACTCACTTTTAGTTCAAGGACCATCCTGCCTTCACTTTATTTCATCACCGGTGGTAAACTTCTCTTTGGTAAACATACAGACTATGTCACTTCCAAAACTAACAAGATGCTCAGCATGCTCTGCAATACTAAACCATATCAGACTGATGCTACACTGTGAACTACAGCCCAGTCCCCTTTACCCCCCCCCACACTATATTCAGCCACCATTCTAACTAATATCCAAAATTACTACAACTTAAACTTGAGGAAACATCACTGCATTGTTCTAGAAAGATGCACTGGGTTGAATTCAGACATGCCATCTCCTACTCATAGCTTAAAACCACCCAGAATATACTGTTTAGACTTATCAAAATTTTCAGCACCTCTTAGGAAAATACCATCCAGAATCTCTTAACCAAATACCATCATGGCTGTCTCTTCCTGTTTTTCATAACGAAACTGTGGAACACCCTACCAGCCAGTCTTAGAGCTGAATCCAACCACAAAGCCTTGTCTGACAAACTCTAGAGCCACTAGTCATCTACTTGGGTATCTACCTGCACTTAAAAACTCTTTAACTACCTCATACACACCTTTTATAATCCTTATAGTTAATATAATGTACTTTTAGGTATGGATAAAATCCTACTCACCTGTGTCAGGATCTCCTTCCTAACCTCTATTCCCATCACCTGCCCCTTTTACTACCCCTACATCTCATCTCCAATCTGTCTTTGTCTACTCTGTCTACCCTTTACTTTGTCTTGTACCTGCCTAGACTATGTGCTCGTTACCCTATGCAATCCAACTCTCTAGTCTCCTTATACCCCTTTTCCATCAGCAGTGTACTCCAATATAAAACACTGTCATAGCTGTAGACATATAATGGCAAATCTCTCACCTCACTAATTTACTGATTTACTTTTACTTTATTTCAATGCCACTTTACTATTTATATTCTGTGCTAATGTGTGATCTGCCTCAGTAAACGTGTACCCTTTTTTAGCTTATTTTTGCTACTTCTGTGCATCTGGGTATACCAGGTTACATTACACTTATCTTTTGAAAGGTTACTATCTGTGTAATTGTTTATCTTTTTCAGCTTTTCTTACTGGGACTCCATTGAAATGACTCTGGCTCATGCAGACTATCCTGGGCAGTAGATGTAATAAACAGATAAAGAAAAGATAACTATGCCACCAGCTCAGCCGTGCTATCAGTCTAATACAGTGCTGAGTCATTTACATCTATAATCTCTTATGCATCCTGCACTTGGACTGGTATCATGCACTTGAACTAAATACATGCATATACTGCATGCTGCCTAGTTGTAAGTAGCCTTACAGAAAGCATTGTTTGGAGTATAAAGGGGCTGTATTAATATGCTTAGTATTAAATAAGCTATAATACTCTAAAGGTCATGAGTTGTCTAATAGTTGGCAAACAATAACAACAGCAACAAAAACTTGTATGAGAGGGTATTTAGGATCCTGACAGATGTTAACATATAAAACAAACGTTCAGAGTTATGTATGATACAATGAATTACACTGTAGGCTTCATGTGCTCATAGCAACTGTCTGTCTTGTTGAAATTTAACTTAATTCTGGAAAGGGTTTCTCTCTGAAATTGCACATTCATCAGTCATTCAAGAGGCAAAAATCTATTTTGTATAGCTTAGGTGTACTTTAACTGAAAGTAGCTGACAATAGTATTTTCTTAATTTTGAAAAGATTGTGTATGTGAGTGCTAGGGAAAGGGAGTGCCTCATTTGTCAGACATTAAATTGTATGCCTCTGGCTAACTAGAGAATCATTGTTTCAGCAGAATAATACTTCTGTCAAACAGTATGGCATCTTCATTTTATAATCTCCACAGGCTGGAGTACTAAATCATGTAAATGATTTAGGAGACATTGAAGATGTGCATTTTATAGTCATTCACTTGGCTATTATCTTTGTAAAACTGAAAATTCTGTTTAACGGAATAAGGACTGGCTGCAGACTGACAATTTATGGTGACAGGCTATACATAGTTATAAATGTGATTTCTATAAAACGTTTAAAAAATCCAAAGGTATTTGTACATCCATGATAATACTCAGTTATTCTTCAATGTTTAATGGCCATATAAACAGTTGCACTGGCTTCCTGGTGATCTAGTTTTCCAGTTATTTATATAACTATAGGTTCATATTTTAAATGACTACTATTTTATTATGAATTAAATTAAAAATAAAAATCACAGTTATCTCTTTTCTTTACAGATTTTTTTATCAGAATACAGTTTTAATTTTGTCTGCAGTTCCCTTGAAAGTGGGTTTATATATGACAGAGAAATATAAAATTTAATGAAAGAATTTTAAAAAAGTTCCAAGTTCTACAGATGACTTTCCATTCAATTTTCGCAGGCTAGCTAATAGCAGCAGAAAAAAAATGCTTTGCCACATGTTCCTAATGGGAGATATTAGGTACAGTCAATAAATGCTGATATCATTTATTTTGTGGAATTTCTACCCTAGCCTGAATATTAGCTTTCAGAGACACTATTAAAGTCTTAAGCATTTGCGAACCTTAAGGCTATGATAGCAATGCAGTCTGAAGCTATGTTAATGGCACAGTGTTTTGCCGCATAAGTAAGACTCTACATCATTCCGACACTTATTTAGTAATAATTTGATCCAAGAAGAAACACATAGCAGGACATATAATTTCAAAGAGCCTGAGCAAAAAAGAGACAATAGAGCAAAAATGCATTCCTTATTAATCTGAATTGTGAAGTAGTAAGCTGCATATAACAGAGTTTCACATGTGCTTTAAAGTATCAGTAACAGCACATCTAAGAAGTCAGCAGTGTAGACTCAATTCTACATGCATCCTGCATACAGGGAGCAGGAGTTTGACTGTGTAACATTAGCAAGATGTGTAAATACAAAACCACGGTACAACATAAACCCAGGAAGGAGAAGAATGTATTTCAAAAGGTCTATAACTTAAAAAAATTTAGGGTGTTGGGGGTGTTAACTGGAAACAGACTGGATTACTAAAGTAATGCAGATGTGTAAAGGGAGGTATCAAAATCAACAGACAATGGATGGTGACTGGTCAATCCCTAATATTTAGTGCGGCCGATTATGATGGAAGCAAAAGTACATTACTGTGCCAAGAGTTCAAAAGCATCTTGTGAGCAGATTTCTGTAACAATTGGTGCAGAGGAGAAGAAAGGTGAGGAGTGAAAAATGAAGTATGGATAGGTGCAATATTCTAGGGGATAGTCACCAATACTTGATCTGCAATAACATGCAAGGCTTTTAGGCCATTAGATGCAGAGCTCTGTACATTTCAGGTATGCAACATATTGGGATAACCTAGTCTTGTTATAGAGAAAAATGCAGGTTTTGCTTTTATAGTCAACAAATGAGGGATGCACAAAGAACTATGATTCACTTTATCATTTTTCTTAATCAGATTAGTTCCACAGTTCTGGTTTATAAACATAAGACCTAAATAACATACTTTTGGGATGTGGGAAGAACTCTAGGTACCAGGGGAAAAAAAACATGCAGATACAAGTACAGTATACAAAAAAAAAACTCACAAGACCTGAAATGTAATAGTGCAGGTTGATGGCTGAATTTTCTGGCTTCATTTGCCTGAAATTCAACCTGCCAAGGATCAGAGACTCTCCAAAGGAAATCGAAGTCAACAAATTGTACCAGCAGTGATGCCCTTTTTGGTGAGAATTCCCCCCTTCTTCCAATTGGTACAACCATGGAGTTGGTATATATAGTCCCCCACATCTAGGTGTGCAGAGGGACTTGTCCCCTGACAAAACAGTTAAAAAGTGTTTTTTTGGCTATTTTTTTTTTCAGAGAAAGCAGTTTGGGTATTTCACTCCTTGGTGGGATAAACTTTGTCTACTCCTACCATGAGCAGTCTTGAAGCTGAGAGACAGTGGCAGTAACTGTTGCATCACTGGGTGTTGATTGGCTTTTGGCAGTAGAACTCCAGATAACAGAGCTGAAAAGCTTACAATGCCCTGCACTTGGTAGGTTAAGTGAGAAAAATAAATTGACAACAGTACACATGCTGCATGGAATGATCAAAAAATATATATTTTAACAAATATTATTTTCAAGTAAAAGTGGTTCAAGAACCAGCAGTGATACAAATTAAATTGTCATGTATGATCAAATCTAAGCATTAGTTGAAAACTGAGATGTTTACAACCACTGATAAGTGCAATGATTTAAAGAAAACTAAGTGTTTTTCACGGTTAGTTTCCCCCTGCTTTTCATACCTTCACTGCTGTTTTTGTTAAGGTGAGGCACAGCAGTGCAGAGATTAGATTGCTGTTTGTAATGATTGTTTACCCATTTTTTTTGTTAGCTGAGTTGCCTTCTCTACATCTCATCTCTGCATTTGTGTGGACATCTGATTGGTGTTACAGTTTCCTTCGATATCCAAAAGACATGCTCTAGGTAGAGTGGTGATCCTATAAAATATATGCAGGTATGTGATTACATGCATCTGTTGTGTTTGAGTAGGTGTGTGTGTGTGTGTGTGTGTGTGAATGTGAATGAATGCATGCATGCATGTTTGCCATACTGTTGAGGATAAGCTTCTCTGCCTTGCACTCAGTGAGTGCTGGAATGCTGTCTGGTTGCCCGCAACCCTGTACTGTATTAAGCAAGTAACTACAGAATAAATTACTGTTTTTGTTAAGATAAAAGATACTCATGGGCAAATGAAATAGTAAATATTTGAGCAAATTTTATATATATATATATATATATATATATATATATATATATATATATATAAAACATTCACTGTATATAGTATATCATCTGTTGACACAGTAATGCATCAGATATAACAAGACTAGTGATATAATTTTAATGTACAGAGCTTGGCATGAGGTTGACAGAGCACTTGAAGCATGCATTTGACATAGATCTTGGAAAATTGCCTCTTGTATATTGACAACTTGGTTAGCATGTAATAGTCTGTCTAAAAAAATTCTGAATAGTATTTCCAAAATAATGTATAAGAAAAGATATCTAATTATCTTACATAGTGGCTTTCTGGGTATTTTTGAAAAGTCTAAAATTTTCACCTCTAAATTAGGGCCAAACAGAGGATGAATTCATAAGTGCAGCTATCAAGTAAGTGGCGAAGCATACACACACAAGATATTGCTCTGCTTCATCTTCATTAAGTGGCGTTACACTTAGTGTAAAGCTGGCAAACAAGGAAAATGTCAGAATATAACAATGACAATCTAATAGCAGAATTGCGTACTAATTAATCAATCCAACACAGTAGAGCTATTTATGAAGCCATAAACCAATTGTGTACATGCAGTGTAGCCATTTGTCCTGAAATCCAAGACTTTTTGGATTATAGCCATGATTGTTAGCAGTTGCTGCTGCCTTTAGAAAGCTGTATGTGCAATGGGCTTTAGTTAAAGGTGCTGCTACTGATGCTGTTGCTGTTATTGGCAGGCCTCTCCCAAGAAGAAGAGGAATGTTTTTTATACCCTGTTTGACTTAGTATGGACTGTATGCCACTTACAATTGTACATAAAAAAAAACAGGTAAGACAGAAAAAGAGTATAGCAAATATGCAACCTCTTCTGCCCTCATCTGAAGCCTAAGATAAGTGTGGAACATGTTTGAAAAGAAATATAGCTAACCGCTTTGTTCCATGTGCAAGTAGTTATATGTCCCTAAGGTGTGACATCTGTCCTGTGTATAGTAATGTCAGAAATACTGTATGACTGTGATGCCTGCAATATCCACCTATAGATGTTACACAGTAATCTGCATCTAGTGTTTTACTTTCCATATACCTACATGTAAGTTTAACTACATTAAAATGTGCAAAGGGCAATGCATAGTGATCATCACTGGCATAGTTTGGTGGTGGTGAACAACACATGAGGCTAAGCCTAAAACCAAAGAAGTGAGTGCTAATTATTAACTGTATTATCTGCTTGAAAGTTATGTAGTATACCCAGTGGTGTTGTACTGCATGTCAGAATCAATATCAATGTGTATAAGTATTACAAAAAATACAGCTCCATACATACCTCTCAACAGTCCCTGATTTTGACTCAAATTTTTACTCTGTCCCTCTTAATCCCTCCTAAAACTAGTGACTTTTGTAATAAAGGTGGTGAATTACACTTAATGAATATTGACAATAATTAAGAGTTATAAACGTCTTTTAATTCAGGAAATGTGTATTAATTCACATGCTCTGATTTATTCAATGTTTCAAGTTAATGGCACTAATATTTTAAAAGTGTCCCTGATTGTCCCTGAGTTTGCCTTGACTTGTCCCTGATTCAGTTGAAATTTGTCCCGACTTATTTGAGAGGTCTGGCTCCATATTAATTCACACAAATAAATATAGCCCTTCCATCCAAAAAAGAAATGAAAAGCGAGTGTACAGGTCATGTAAGGAGGACAACAGCTGTATAACTGAGTAGTACATTTCAGCATTAACCAAAGCAATATATACTTTTCCAGTAAAAATGGCTAAAAGTGCTCTTGGATGCCCACTTGTATGGAGGGTGGTGAGTTATATATCCCAAGCTAAACACATTTGTGGGCTGCAAATGTCAAACCCCTGACCTTGTTAAAGTAATACAACACCAGTAGTAGAACACCACAAAGAACGACTACAACAAAAAAATCAGTCAAAAGCTTTATTTATCTCTAGCGCCTCGGCCAAATCGCCTTCACCAGAGTACAAAAAACATTCCTGCTAACACAGTAAATAATCTTAACAATAAAACAATCAACATCAGTTACTTAATTACATTCCCTGTTTAACCCCTTAGGAGCCTGAGTAACTATATTATATAAGGGGGCCTTCATTGTGTCACTACTAGACAGAGGCAAAATATTCTAAATCTATTCTGTGCATTTTTGTGCCATTTCATGGGGTGGTGAAAGCCACATCACTATGGCTAGGCTTACAAATGCCCCAGGGCAGATAGCCTAGTACTAAACTATGAAAATATTGTATTTTAAAATATATACAATTTCCTTATGTAACAACTTGTCTTTTAAACTAATTCCCTCCTCATATATAAAATTATTTGCTCTAAAACACAACCTTTTAACAGGGAAGCATCACTGTATGCAAATCCCTAAAATGGAGAGCCAGAGGGCTTTCAAGACGTACATTTTTAATGTCCCTAACATGTTCCTGAAATCAAACTTTGAAAGCTCCCTGGCTCTCTCCAATATATAATAACTTACAGGGACACTATTTCTTGGGTATTGCAATCAAAAGTTTGTACAGGCTTAAAATCCATATTATTAATGTTAGAAAAATGATTCACCAATAAAGGACATAAGGAACATTTCAAAACTCACAATAAAATAAAATAACTTCACCAAATAAAATAAAAATGGTCCAGGCCACCAATAAAGGCAAGAAACTGTTATATGAACACACAGATTAGCGCTTTCGTCTTGAGGCAAGACTTCTTCAGACAAAACAGCACAAGTGCTACACATTGTTTATATAACTATCACAATTACTAATAATTAAAATTTAAAGAACCACACTCACATATTGAAAAATATGTAAATTAAAATACATAAAATTTGTGTTTGCATAATGAATAGTATGTTATACCATACCTAATTATAATCCACATACTAATGCAAAAATGTGCAAAATTTCAGTCAAAAACCATGCCCCAACTTACATCTATAAAAGTAATCAAACTCTCACTGCTTTAGCTATCAATACTCACTTAATGCTAGCATATTCATTAAGACCAGGTGGAATATTTGCCTTCAGCCTCAGCTGCCATTTCAATTCTCTATTTAATAATATATTTTTCATATCACCACCCCTAAAATTGTTATTAAATATGTGGATTTTAATTGGGTATGGTATAATATACTATGATACACATTTCCTTGCCTAAGTAATTACCTTGTTATAGTGCTGATTCAGCCTAGTCAGCACTGTGAATATGCAAATTACTTTTGAACTTATTAGTGTTCATTAATTCCAAAATCTGTACTTAGTACAGGAAATGTAAACATGGTGTAAGGACCTAAATGATTGCATGCACATGCCCTACATCTGCAAGGATGAACAGTGAGAAGTGTTACCTGCTAAATGCTTGTAAGTGTGAATGATTACTCTGACTGCAGAAGCAATCGGGTGTGTCAGAGAGAAGGGAATGAAAAGAAATTTTGTGTCTACCATTGACTGAATTAGGACAGGAGTATGAAATAGGAAAGGAGCATTCCTAACATTGATATAAATTGCTTATGACAACAGTTTCTAACTGAATATAATTGTGTCTGCGATTCTAAGAAAGTAGATTACTCATTGAAACATATCAACTGCAAGGCAAAGTACATAGCAGTCTTGTTAGAGAAGCATAAATCTGTGAATAATGTTCACAAAATAGAGAAACAAAGAGGTACAATTTTCAGTTATTTTATTTTATATTATGTGAGGAAAGATTATCTTCCCTATTGTCAGTATCACAGACAGCCACACGTCTAACTTAAAATGACATGAAACAAAGGTCAAGAAATTTTCTGGTATACCTATAATGTCAAATAATACTATGCTGCATATTGAGTATAGATAACCTCTTTTTTATCTTCACAGTATAATGTGTATGGCACATAGTGAAAAGAATCTGAACTGTATCCTACGAATGCCCTGGAGTGTTGTTCCAAACATTGCTGTGTTTGTGTAAACATAATGGTTTTTAATGAGCATATGCTCATGTTGAAACATGACTTGCTAAGAAAATGTTAAAACTGCATATTTTAACTACAGTTCACTGCCTAAGGAAAAAAAATGAAAAACATTAATTTAGGCTGCCTTCTATAGTGCAAAAAACCTGGCATCAGTGCATGGCCAGCAGCACTCCAAATAGTACTCAGTAAATAAAATGCACCTGTCAGGTAATTGTCTCTATAGCACAAGGTATAACTGCATTGATTTTAGAGAAATAAGACAGCTGTTGCTGGCTTTCCAGTGAAGTGATGATTTTTAAAAGGGGGAGGGGGTGCCAAATACATATTTGCAGACATTTTGTGATATCATTGTATTGCTGTTTGAAAAGCATCTATTGCCAGTATTGCTAACAATGTTAAAGGTGACATACAACAGCTCATATGTTATTTAGCAGTACCTATATACCTGATAATGTGTGCTAAAAATTAAAGTTTGGATGTGAGAAGGATGAACGTGTCACTGTAATGCACTTCTTCCTCTGGTCATTGTTAGGTATATCATACACCTGAATTAAGTTTTCCATTCAGCTTTTTTCTCTTTGTCATTTTTTTTATTTTATTATTTTTTTTTCTCTGATGCCTTTTGCATTCGATCTCCATTTGGTAGTATGCAAACTAGTTTCCCTTCCTGAGGAAAAAAGTGAAAAATTGAATGGTTCATGTGCACAGACACCAGTACTCTGAATAGTATTTATTCAATAAATTCTACCTCTCAGATAACTCTCCTTATAGCACAAGTTATAACTGAAGTGAATTGAGAGAAATAAGACGGTTGATGCAAGGTTCATATCTAGTTAATTATTAATTTTGCATGTGGGTCTGAATACATATTTACATACATTTTTAGATCACTGTGTTGTGTAAAACTGAAATATTTTTCAGTATTGCTAATAGCATGTGCAGTGTTGTCTGTCCACTTACACATTATTTGTCATTAACTGCAAGTCTGATAATGTGAGCCAGCAATTATATTTCTGATGAAGCAAGATGTAAGAAGGTTGAATAAGTGACTGCAATGCACTTCTTGCTCTGATTGTTGGTAGAAATACCCATTGATTGAAATAATTTTCCTGTTACCTTTTTTCTCTGTCATTTTTTTCCTAATGCCTTTTGGATTTGTGACCCATTTGGCAGTATGAAAACACTATTCACTACCTAAATAAATTACATTTATTTAGGTTGATTAATGCAGTACAAACAAGCCTGGCATTAGTGTGTGGCTGTCATCACTCTGGCTAGTACTCGGTGAATAAATTCCACCTGTCAGGTAACCTTCCCTGTGACAGAATGTGTAATTACAGTAATCATAATGACAGAAGACAGCTGATGCAGGGTTCAAATCCAGTTAACAGATACTTTTACTATGGGTGTCAGAATGCCATTTTTCATCACATTTTGTTCAGGAATGTCTCTGTAAATACACATCATTATAATTACAACAAAAATATTGTGCATATAACTATGTATGTGCATTATATATTAAATATTATCACTGCCATGTTTTACATAATTTACTCACATTATATTGGGCTCCTATACCAAGCGGTAATGACATATTTCTTGCACTAAACAGAGTTATGATAGAGTTCTCACATATCGTAAGTATGTGTTTAAGACAGTAGGTACTTTGAAGTATGTATGTAGCCTAACCCAGCACATCTTATTCAAGTCATGCAACTGCATGCATCTGAGATGTATTTAGAAACACAAACAATACCTTTTACATAGAAATGCAATCCCATGACTAAGTAAAGTCACAGACACACAGACATCTCTTCATTATTCTGCATTAAGTCTTAAATTAGTATGCCTCTAGTTACCAGTTTAGCAAGTAAGTTCTCCTGTGGCACTGACAGTTATTTAGTAAAGTTTAACATGTTATCCTTTTTTTCCACTAGGGTTTGATTCCCAAGTGGTACTTCTCAATCTTACTAGTGTCTGATTCCCAACATTCCAATATGTCAGAAGTCCATACCATTTTTCCACCAAACAGTCATGGTTATATCAGCAAATATCTGACATGGTACAATGAAATACATGATTCTATAGTCATATCCTATTATTGTGATTGATTTTATGACATACAAGGACACCTTGGCCACATCCAGATGTGATTGGAAGGAATGAATGTATGTGTCATATTACTGGATGTACTGAAAGAATTGAGTAATGTGGCATACCATTAAACTAATTATTGCTTTTATGTCTCCCCCACTGTATCTCTCATTTGTTTTATTTACATTTTTTATACATTGCTGCTGAAAATAAAATGACCATCAACACAGGGAGGTGGACTGACTGCTGGGATTTGGCCATATCTCCACAGATAGCTGCAGCAGCACTGCCACAAACAGCACAGACACCCTGCATATCTGGGTCACAACCTGACAGAATTGCCTCCACAATTCCTGCACAACCTTTGTTAGGTAGATCATCCCTGTCTGCTGGAGCAGTGGTACCTTCTGATAGCAGAAGTAGTAGAGGAGGTGGTGATTTTATCATCTATCAGCAGCTGACAGAGCTGGTGGAGAGTATTATGGAGAGAGGACTTAATGCCCAATTCAACAAAGATGAAAAGGTCCTTCATTTGATTGCAAAAATTGTCATGTCTGGCAAATAGGCACCTGTCTCAGAAAAAGAAAAAATATGCTACCTACATAGCTCTCCACCCACTTATGTGTCATCTTGACTCACTCTATTAGGTCCAATTGGCTATACAACATTACTATTTTGTTGTCACCCATGACTGGTGTGGTGACTCTCCAAAGTCATGAAATTGTGTGCAAAATTCTACATTTCTGTTGTGAAGAAATGGATAGCTGTCCCTCCAACCTCCTAAAAATTCCTGTTCTTTCCCCTGTGCTTACCCTCAGTTTGCCCCCCCCCCATTTTCACCACTGTCCTATCAACCCCTTTTTTCACAAGTTTAATCTAGTCAAAACATAGAATCACGCACAACACACATGGACAGAAATAGCCCATCAAAATACTTTCTCTTTTTGTTCTCTGGTTTTGCTCAGAGGTTGGGATCTTGCACTAATGTTTAGTGATGGCAAATAGCATTTAACTTCCTATGACAAAAGCTGAAGATTTTTAATTTCAGCTGCAGCAGTTCAGCTACTTGTACTTAAATCTACTGCACTATCAAATAAAGGCAGACTAAAGGCACCAGTGTGAAGCAGCTGCTGTAATAGATCTAAGGCTGCCGAATGTAATGAACTGGAAGTTTCTATGTGGCATTTTGAAATAATTCCCCATTCTGTAGGCTGATGTTTTTAAATAGTGTCATAGGTTCAATGGCAGTTGTAGGTCAAATTATTTATCATATAGTTAACTTAAAATGTCTGTATTTATCTCCCTTTTCAACATTTCAGTAATATACCATTTGAATAGTGTAGCAAAAAAATTTGCAAAACATTCCAGTTTCAACAGTGAGACTTAGTAAGGTGCTCTTATCCTGCTTATGTCTTAAGATTGGTTTTAGTGTCCTATCCCTTTCTGCTCCCTATAGCAAGCACTTTGTTACACAGAGCATGCCAGATTAATCATTCCAACATGTTCCACAAAAATTACTGCTGCTTTTCCTCTCCCCATCTATCTACTTCAGTAAGGTGTCACTGTCCTTCCATTGTACAATTTAAAAATGTGTGCAGTAGGAGTTCCTTTATGGTCTGATGCGATAATGTTTTGATTTATAGAGAGATTTTTGCAAAACTGAAGTGTTCTAATCCAGGCATTAGTTGAGTGCTATTGACTGCTTTTAGCGCACATATTTGTGTGTAGCTGTTACCTACATATTGTCGAGAGCCACCATTAACCTGTTTTTGACATAAGCTACTTGATCCCTGCCTCCTTGTCAATCTATGTATTTTCAACCTTCCATGTCATTAGTTTTCCTCCTCTATATTTGCACAATGTCTTACCCTGAGCACCAACTACTGAGGCTAAGTGGATGTAAACAGCTTATGGCAAACTCTTTTGAGTTTTTGCCTTTGGCTGCATTACTCTGGGGCCTTTCGCACTGCTGTGCTTAGCTATGTAAAATCAGGTTACTTTACTTTTGAACAAGCTCTGAACAGTTGAATGTACAGTATACAGTGGTCATGAGTGTTATGATGAATAATTCATGTAGTCTCCTTTTCTGTAATTTGCTGTCACTTGGGAACTTTGTGAAGAAGAAGTTCCTGTGTGGAGTGTTTATGTAGTACTCATGTATGTAGATTTGTCTTGCAGTACTCTCGATGTTCAAATCCAGATGCATGCTAAACTGTTTTTGAATATTTGCTATGACTTCTGTGGGTGTAAAAGTTGTCTGTACCTTTTCTTACCACACCATTAGCTTGCTGCTGTATTAATGTACTTGCACCCTATTGTGAAGACTGTCTTGTACAGATCTTGCATGATAAATTATGATGATAAAGCAAACAGTATCACAACAGAAATATGTGCAGAAATGAAACATGAACTAATATGTTATTATGTCTGTATATGTATTCCTGTGACCAACTGTCCACCTGTTTCCACCCCTTCTGTGCCGTATAGTAAAACTCATTGTTTCTAAAATGTTTCCATAAGCCATGTTTCCACCAGCAATACCATGCTTGGTCTCTCATGTATATTATATTACACTTGTAGCATACATATAAGGATTGAAGAACTGCAATTGTCATGACAAATGTGTAAATCAGGACATCTGAAACATGACCATAACAGATATCTATTCTGCATTCCATGAGATTCAGACATGGTTGTATGTGTATACTGCTTACCAGTAATGTGTGCTGTGCTGACATTCACACAAATAATTCTCATTCTAAGTTCAACACCTCAAGATATGATTATACATGCATGAATACTTTGCCAGGGTGAGCAGTGGTATAGCGGTTAGCATTGTCAACTCCCAGCAAGAGGTTCCCTAATTTGATTTTCAGCTGGGGTGCCTTCTGTGTGGAGTCTGCATGTCCTCCCTGCATTCAAGTGGGTTTCCTCTGGGTGCTTTACTTTCCTCCCATATTCCAAAGACATGCAGTAGGTGGATTGGACACTCTAAATTGGCCCTAGGAGTGAGTTTGTGTATGTGATTGCGTGTAGTAGGGTCTACTTTACATGGTTGACTTTTCAGAAAGTCGACTTTTATATGATCGAGACCATATGATCGACTTTCAAAAAGTTGACCATGTAAAATAAACACAACACACACCAAACACTCACCTTTCAACTGTTAGCAGGGGGGGCAAGCACCCCTGCACCCCCTGTGGGGGGCTCCACCCCCCAACCCCTCTGTAGCTTAAATATACCAACCCTGAGATGGCACTACAGTGCAGAAGAGGAAATTTTCCCACTCTGCACTGTACGGAGATAGTGGTTCCCCATGGTCGGCTTTTCGAAAGTCGATCATATGGTCTCAGCCATATGAATGTCAACTTTCTGAAAAGTCGACCATGTGAAGGAGACCCGTGTAGTGTACCCTCCAAGGAGGGTTGTGCTTTAGGCTAGCAACTTGAGCCCATAAAACCCATAACTGCTACAGAAGCAATGAGAACTGAAAGGTGCTAATTGCCTGATGTGCCACATGGTGTGCAAATGGGGGGGGGGAGAGAAATCTTTGCCATCAGCAGTGCAACTGAACTTGGCAGTGCTGTACTTCAGACAGAGTAAAAACAATTAACAACAAATAATTCTTTGCTTCAGTTGCACAATATCTGTATATCTATATTGAATTTTGACAGCAGTTTATCTGGATTTCAGAGTGATGTTGACTCAGTTAAATCAGTCTGTTATTGTATGTCTGCACTCCAATATTTACACTTGCAACTGTGTTACAATATTGGGAATATTCTATTCACATATAATCCATCGCTTATTATTCTGCAGTGCACTTTCCTGTTTATGAAGTGTCTTGTTAGTACTGTCAATTCACATTGTGCAAGTGTGAGACAAGAGTGCAATCATCCTGGAACGAAGCAGTAGGAATGCATGATTGATGATCCACTGGTTTACAACTATGATTGCCAATCCACTGATTTACAGCTGTGATTATCACTGGCACCCCATACTATAAAAAATTTATGTATCCCTCCCAAGAGTGCAATATACATAAAGGACAGTGTACAAATCTTAGCAGAGAAGTTTGTCATTACATAGGACAATCGCAGTGCTGTTGCATTGTATTATCCACACATATGCATTTGTCCCAAAGTGCCATGTATAATTGTGTATATGACAACACTCCTTATGTAAATTTCCAATTAGGAGGCATATTTTCCCTAGAGAAGATTACTGTATAGATTTGCATTACCCTCAGGAAATAAACAGTTTTGGAAACAAAATGCTTACAGCATGCTATCAAAATAAACCACAGCAAAGAGGTCATATGAGTTACCCTGTAGCACCAACTGTTGGTACTGTGCTTTCTAGGCTGCATTAGTGCAGACAGAAGTTTGAATCCAGCAATTATTTATTACTGTCTGTGGGTGTTGCTGTCCTGTGTTGTGCTGTGCAGAGAAGGTGTCTAATGCATCTAGTATGTGTAACTGTTAAGTGTTACTGTGCATTTCAGTCACTTTCATACAGGTTTAGAAGAATCTAAATGTATGAAAGAATGGTGATGTCATCCATTCAGATATGTACTGTCAGAACTGTAAAAAAACATCTAGTTTGGCATCTGTGATTCAGGCAATGTTCTGTACCTTGTGATCTTAGGTAGTTTATTCAAACCCAGCTATGACTACTTAGACTTACCTTTGCCACTATGTCTGTGAATATGTAGGTAGGTAACAATGTTGTCAGACACTTGGTTATCTTCGGGGTAAATGAATGCATTGAAAATTCATGTTACATTGACTTCTGCTCATTTTTCACATAGACATGCTTTCAATGTATACTTTAGGTAATGGCAGGGGAATGAAATTTGTGTATGCTTTCTTCAATGTATGTTTTGGGTATGAAACATGGCAGTAAGAATTGGCCATGTCTGCTGATCAGTGTATTTCCAAATGTTCAACTGTGACTCCATCAACTGCTGCTTAATCCTAAAATCTCTTATACATTTCAAATGATTTATTGGCACCTGTGGGCATATCCTCTGTTGTATGGCAATCATAAGTAGTACATTTTCACAAACTAAATTTAATGAAGGATAATGAATGACAAAAATACCCACCAAGACTGTAATGTTATATTTGTTTAAGTAGTACATAATGCCTTGGTGGCACATAAATTATACAGACTGTAAGTAATGGCACCTAAGAATTGACAGTCTAACAAAAAAGGAACATAGACTTCTTTAGTCTATCTATTAACTGTTAAGGTCTCAGGAGAATTCACATTCCCAGGGTGTTAGCTGAAGTGCGCCATTTTGAAAATGAGTAGAAGCAGACCTAGTTCTGACAACCCTATAATTGGTGCACTTTGAGATGTTCCTCTATTGGATTAATAGTATGGCATGGGCCTGCTTTGGCTTGACACACATTGTATAAATATGCAGGGAAAGTCCATTTTATACATTTAATAGCTTTATAGTTTTGTTTTGTCTGTGCTGCATATATCACTCATATGGGTTACTGCTGACATTCCTGTATAGTTGATCAACAGTTTGTTTTACTGAAGTACAGTACATACACATAAGGGTAAGCATGTACCTCTTCATTACAGGTTCCTCACTTACATTTTGTTAATGCTGCTGATAGTGTTTAGTAGTCTGGACTTTCCTATGTCCGATTCTCATAGTAGCCCACCAGTACATGCACAAGTAAAGGCTGGTAAGTTTGCATGCATTGCTGTTAGTTTGTGCATGCTCAGCTGATTTTGTTGTTTACTTAAGTGATGAGTGTGTGTGTGTTTGGTTTACACTGCCTTTTAGCCACAGCTATAGCATATTCTACACATCTTTGCTGCTGGTTCTCCATCTGACTCCTCATCTGTGTCTGCTGGCCCTGGCTTTGATGCTGGTCCTTATCCTTAGTTTCCCTGCTGCAACTGTTTCCACAGAATGATGTTATGTAGTATGGCATATACTGTTAGTATTTAGGCATAGGTAGTAGGGTCATACTGCAGGACACCTCCAGATGTATCTAAACATTGGAAACATGAGTTGTGCAGGCCGAAAACATGCTATGTGATATTTGTAGTCTGTGTGTGTGTATTAATGTAACCTTGCTCAGTGAGGATGTGTGGGTTTCTCATGGGAGTTATGAGCCAAGGTGAAACCTTTAGGTTCAGGTCACAGGTGAGTCATATGTGGGAGTTGTGAAAACTGCCAGGGTTACTTGCAAACACATTATAAATGATACCTTGTACATTACAGACCACATGACAGTTAATAGAGTAATAGCCTTTTCTGTTAATCTACCTCCTTCCCAGTTTACCAGGTGGAGCTTTTACTTCAATATATGTGTGCAGTCCATGGCCATCAGAACCTCAGGAGAATGTGCTATGGCATAGAACGTTGCATGGTGGTAGCTCTCTCCTCTTGGGTGCATGGAAACCAGACATTGCAGCATTGCATTGAGTAACTGGTGTGGTATTCCTAAGGCAGAGGCCTGTGACATCTCCACTATGGCCTCTGTAGGTCTCCAAAAGTCCATGAAGATAGTGTACATAATACTACACACAACCTGGTTTCCACTGGGATAGGATCTTCATGATTCCCACAAGACCTTATTTGAGGATGGCAGATGTTTACTATTTGCACTGTATTATCCCTGTCCATCCCGTAGCACTCTATTTCCATGGTAGGTCAAATGTAGTCTGAACACTCTATTCCTTCTGGGCTGAGGTCTGGCAGCAGCAACTTGTATTATAGCCTGTTGCACATACAGAGTTATAATGGCTGATTTTTTTTAAGTTTCCTTGTGGCTGTATTCTAATATGTCTTTGAATACACACCTGAAGCAAGTGTGATGTGTAGGTGCTCATTTTATATGTTCCTCGATCACTCCACCATGACTATTTGCTTCATTAGAATATCATCTGACTGTTTATTATTCACTAGCATAGGCATCAGTTAACCCTTATGTTTCAGCTGGCTGTACCATGTACTGCTGTTTGTTGAATCACAAACTCACACAAAAATACTCATTTTGCAAACAGGCTTACCTAGATGTACATGAATCCTAGCCTTTATTTCTTCCAAGGTATTTATAGCTTATATTGTCCCATATCCTGTATCTTTATTATGGTAGTTCTCCATGCCTTTCACATTTCTACTCTTCCTCCATTGTTTTAACCTTTTTTGTGTGTCTTACATTTCCCCGCAACTTCCTTCTCCCTTGAATCATCCAATAAGAAACTGAGATCTGATTATGGAAAAAACAGATTAAGGTGGTTCTGGCACATGCAGAAAGCAGATGGTGATCTTGTAAATGAAACTTGAGGGACACAGGAAGAAGGCAAGAGGATATAAGGACTCCTGCAGAGTGATGGATGGATTGCGTGAAAAAAACTTGCAATAGTCAGGCATGGATTTTTAAGAAGGTAGGAGTGCGGCATTGAACTGGGAGAAATGGCAGCAGTTGATGCAACACCCTGACCTCTTGTAAAAAATGGGAAAGAGGGGATTGATGATGATGATGATGAGGGGTAATATGGAACATGAAATAATACTAAGTGCATTCTGGTGGCATTTGGGCATGGGCTAGGCATACAAGTAGACATCTGTCTTAAGCAGTGTACTGTGAATCCATGATGAATATTTAAATACTGACATGTTTAAAAGGGAGAAGAGGGGGATGGGGAACTGCATTTACCATGAATGCTGCACATAGCTGCCTAATAATAAATGTCTTGTCAGAAGACTCTTGACAGGTCATTTGTTAATCAGGAAATGTACAGAGTAATGATCAACCATTATATAAGAGAAACATAAGAACAACTTAATATTTATTTGCAGCACAAATGGTATTTTAGTAAAGTGAGACCCGAGTCCATCAGATTTAACTATCGCTTAACGAGATTGATTATGTTGCTTTCCAGGAAAGAAACTTCAAAGAAATCTGAATTGAATTTGATGTTCTACTTGACTTGTGTTTCCAGGAAGAACAGTTCTATTAGACTTAAGGGCACGAAGTATGATGTGAGAGAGCATCTTAAGCACACCGTTCCTAGCCTAGTAGTCTGCAGGAGATCACACTCAATGATCCAAGTGTAACAGTCGCACATTACTTCTGGAAGATGCACTGCAGCTCTTTACTAAGAGGCAGCCTGTTTAACTGATGTACTACATTACAATGACAGAACTATTCATTAATGTCAGGCTGCTGTTTTTTTTAACAAATAGAATTATCACCATATGAAAGCGCACAGAAGCTACACTGTTAAATCTTTGAAGAGTGAATTTTAACGTGAGCTAGGACAAAATAATATATTTTATTTGGGTGAGAGATATCACCAGACTTGGTGTAAAAGATTTTATTTCTTCTTTTACGTCTTCTTACTTTTGTTTTAATTTTTATTTCTGCAGAAAATGTTTTTGTAGTGTAAATGCGGCTAAGGCAACATATGTGCAGATATGATGAAAGAACAGCAGTGGTATTCAAAAATGCTAAGGCAACATATGTGCAGATATGATAAAAGAACAGCAGTGGTATTCAAAAATGCAAGCAACATTGTAATTTTAAAGTTATACAAGTCACAAAATCACCTTCTCTTTCAACAATCAAATTAACTTATACAAACTCAAACAAATCTACCTTACATCATTAACTTGCTGTACTGAGTACACCTACCTAAGGGGCTACGTTTTGTCCCAAAACATTTTACTTTCCTCCTTTTACAGGAGCTAAATCTCAGGGACTGTCATTTTAATGAGTTAAATTAATATGAGCTGTCATGATTCTTCTATGGGGAGCCATTTTGCTTGCAATTAGCTGAACTTACTGAGACTCCATCTTACAGAGATTTGGCCTTTAAGGTAGTTTATCTGAAGTACAGTTGTATGGAACAGAATCTTTACATACTATGGAAGTGGAGGACAAAGTCTGGCAAAATGCTTTATTTTGCTCTTTTTATATTATGGGCTGAATCTGACTGAGTACTATTTTGGTGATTTATGTTCTACTTATAGGTTCATTGCCATCCTGTCCCCTATCTCCAAAATCCTTGAGAAGTGCATACATACCCAGTTTCTCAAACACCTGCTTGACAATAACCTGCTAACTTCCACCCAACATGGTTTCAGGTCCCACCACAATACATATACTGCACTACTTTCTTTCACCCACACAGTAGCTGAGGCCCATGACAACAACATGTTCATCTCCTCCTAATTCCTTGATCTCTCTAAGGCCTTTGATACTGTCTCACTCTAAACTTCCAACTAAACTCTCAGAACTCAGTCTTTCTAGCTCCTCCATAAACTGGTTCTCCAGATACCTCTCCAATAGGCAACAATCTGTTCACTGGCAAACTGTCTTCTCTCCATTCCTTCCAATCAACACAGGGGTTCCTCAAGGATCAATCCTGGGGCCCCTCTTGGTCAATATTTTCACTAACAAACTACATTCTGCTTGTAAGCTCTCAACACTACCACAATATGCCAATGATTCCACACTTACCACCACCGCCAATAGTATTCCTAATCTCTTAGCACTCACTCAGGACACCTTCTCATCTGTCAAAACATGGATCTTCTTTCCTAGAACACTGGCACAACACATCCTCCTTTGCCATCACCTCCTGTAATAATACCATCATTAAAGCTGAACCTCATACCAAACTACTTAGCGCCATAATCAACTATGAACTAAATTTCGACCTACACATCCAACAATGTATAGAAGAAAAACACCAGGAACTTGGACTACTTTACAGAAATTGAAAATTCTTTACTCCTTCCTCCAAATCCCTCTTCATGCCCTCGCTCTCCAAAGTCATATCTTACTACACCCCCCCTCTGACATCACCGCACAGCTTACAAACACCTTCTTGATATCTACAAACCTAAAAAGAACATTGGAAAGTCTCTTTATAAGTATTCAGTTGGTCATGTCTGGAACACCGTGCTCCCTCAATATAAGAAATATTTCCCAAAAACACCATGTCTACAAAAGAGTTGGTCCTGGCCATGCCAAGCCTCCAAATGACATTTATTTCATCTCTACATCCCCTCTTTTGGATGTACTCCTCCTCTACTATACTAGAACTATCTCCTCTTTTTTCATTTTTCTCTCTGACATGTCATTTCATTATTTTTACCCCCTTGTATCATAAATATGGAACTTATTCCAATGCTATGTCTCTTTAGTTTAACTACTGAGAATACCTCTTATACATTGTATACTTTTGTAATGGCATTTTCATTTGATTATTGATTTACTGTTTTATGAACTGCATCTTATATCTTTGTGTGTTTGTACTTTTGATTATTATGTTGTATGTCTTTTGCATGGCTGTATATAATTTGGAGCTTTTCTCCTCAGGTCTCCACTGAAAATGGGCCCCTGGCTCAGTTGGACCAACCCGGTCAACAAATGTCAAATAAAGCAATTAAAATAAATTAAGTTATGATGACCTGTCTTAAATACCATATATAAATCTGATGACAAATTCTGATGCGCAAAAGTGCAAGGACCTGTACTTGTGTATAACTGTAAAATGCTTCAATTTTGTAAGAGCATTAAGGTATACCACTGTATTCCTACTGTGGCATAACCATGTTCCAAACGTATGGAAAGATAGATACCTGGCCTTAAGCCTCTCCTGATGCAACTAGGTGCATGTTGTTATTACACAAAAATCAACTCAATGGCATAGTTTGATGCTTGTGTTTGGTCTAATTTTCTCTAAGCCACTATACTGCAGTGTAGCTATGTGCCAGTTTCTGAAAGAACAGGAACATACGAAGGATATTATCCACTAAAACAGAAGTGACACCCTAACCTGTTTTCTCAGTACTTTCTACACAGGGCAGTAGTTGACAGGTGTATTAGCATTTCCACTATAGTCATACAGACAATAATTGTTCAATGCAATTATCCAAAACTGATCAGCTCTCATACATAGAACAGGACACTGCCCCAAACCGCAACCTTATCTGACTGTAACATAACGAGAATCTTATATATACTATACAAAGAAATCTCATTTTGTGTGTGTGTGTGTGTGTGTGTGTGTGTGTGTGTGTGTGTGTATGTATGGCATATTTTGAAATGCAGAGATGACCTGTCACCAGTATCAGAAGCACCAGCTATAAACAGTGGCCATAAGGCACAATATTACAGGTGATTGGAAAATGTGCTGTGGATATGGAGGGGATGAGAACACATGTATATTAAGAATGATAGACTTGACTTTACAGAACAGTGAAAAGTTTGGGGGAAAGATATTTATTTCAGCTATGCACTGAAGTCAGGGATTGTAATATTTGGATATAAAACAAAGGCAGTAATGCATTGACTGTGAATATGGTGAATTGCAAAATGCGATTTCCCTACAACAATCTATCAAAACTTGTCAGCATTACTGAGATTTAACAGTTGCAATTGTGGGATCTTTACAGCCTGGTGCGATATTGGACTCAGTATGTTAGGGTCTATATCACAACATCGAATCAGTTAATGCGGAATGCTCACATGAACAAATATTCACGTCCTCGAAGTTTATGAATTTTTTTTTTTGCGGTACAGTGAAGATCAGGATTTTTGCCCTTTCTTCATTGTAGTGCAATCTCTGAGTAGGAATATATATTTAGCGGGGGTGGGCAGCCCCCCACAATACCATTTTCGAGTATGTGAATATTCGCTCATGTGAGCGTTCGATATATACAGATTCAATGTTGTGATATAGATGCGTATGTTACATGAGATGGTGGTATAGTGGAGGAAAGGTACATAGTTTCAATGTCTTGTAGAAAGATATAACCATTCCCCCGAAGATAGTAATGTCATATATGGGACAGATTGACTATACAGAAAGTAATAGAATGAAACTAGCAACTGGAATTTTGGGATCTTTTCCTTTATAGAGAGCACCGTCAATCAGATGCAGCTAAAAAGTGCATAACTGCATAGGTTCATACCATGATACTAGGCTATTCACCCGCAGGCCCTTATAAGCCTAGCGAAGAATTTTGCCCATGTTCCCTCAAAGTCCACACCTATTTCCCCTGTCCAGCAGGGACATAGGTGGGATCCCAGGGGTGTATTTTCTGTTTCCCATCCAGTTGTCTAGGTTCCTCTTAAAGAGGGCTACAGAGGTACTCTTCTTGACATGGAGAGGGAGTCTGTTCCACAGATGGGGGAGTCTTTGGGACACAAATCTATCCTGCCAGCAAGTTCTATTAATGTCTTCGACCAGGAGTCTGCACAGAGAGGGGAAGGGTGCATATGAGCTTAGTTTGTGTGTGTGGTTAGGGGAAGGGTCAGTGTACTAATGATAGGAGTGCTCACAATTGAGTATAGCAAGTGACATTATCACTGTATTGCAGGCAGCCAGATATCAAATATATCAGTATGGTATATCAACAGACAACACAAATACCAGACACTGCAAGAAAAAAATGAGGAAATGCCATGTCCAGCTGCCAGTGGACAGTGCTATGAAAAAGGAATTGGAAAAAAGGTAGGTCTGTACTGCATTTTCAATAGATTACATGTCTGCAGGTTTAAGAAAAGAGGCATCAGGATAAGTGACACCCACTAAGCTGTCATAGACTGCAGCACCATTGAATGCAGCCACATATTCCTGAACTGTCCAGGTTGTTCAGATTCATATTTTTGGTCTGTTCTTCATAAAATTTGTGGTTTTCTGCAAAAGTTTTGAGGAATTAAGTCACTAAACAATGATAGTCATTTAGGTTTCAGACTTCATATCTTTCAGAAAATGCATGTTAACACAAAATCTTTTATTCTAGCAACTTTATAAGTTTATAAGAGCAATATTTAAAATGTCTTCCTATTTTTGGGCATTTGTCCCTCCATTTTGTTTATGTATTGTCTAGATTTTTTAGGCTAAGAGGTTGAGAGCTATGATTTACAGTGTCATTGCATTGGAGGAAAAGTAATAGAGAATACAAAAATGGACCGATGATGTGTTGTGGGTAATGGAGTGAGCAGTTTTCCATGGCTGATCAGTTAGTGGTGGTGATCAGTTGTTGTTTGTTAGCGGTCATGGTCAGTTGTTGTGGTTCTCTATGTGCATTTGCATCACAGAATAACAATACTGAAGTTGTTACACAGAGGAAGGGGGTAATAACCAGGACAACATGGGGAAGAGCCATCTGCAGGATCCAGTAAATCTCTTCGACAAAGAAATCATCCCTTTATCTCACTATACTGTACCTGCTGTTTGAATGCCTAGGTGCTTAGATGTCCTCTGAAGACAAATATACCAGTTAGAGAGAACTGGAATTTCTCACTTATTTTGATGAACCCAGAGCATTCAAACATAGTAAGAGGAGGTGCCGGTAAGTGGATAAAAAACAGGATCTGAATACTATAATACATTTTTACTTAAAGAAGTAAGTGCTAATTAATTTTATGAAGTGTTTCTTGAGATTTTAGTTCACATAAGATCATCATACACAGTTTGGAGAGTGTTCATAGGACTGCTGTCCCGTTATTTTTCTCTTAAACAGATATACATATAGTCACTACATTATCAGGTTAGTTAGTGTATTGTTTGGCAATTTGTTGTTCTTCTTTCGGCTTTTCCCGGTTAGGGGTCGCCACAGCAGAATTCCAGTCCGCTAATGATTGACAGATTTTTTTGCGGGTGCCGAAGTGCCAGCTCGATGCCCAACCTTCAACTAAGGCACGCCTATTCTATGCATGTCTTTCGAACGCCACTCGACCACAGGGAGGACATGCAGACTCCACACAGAAGATGCTCCAGCCAAGAATCGAATGGAAGAACCTCTTGCTGTGAGGCAACAATGCTACCGCTGAACCACTGTGGCTTTATACCATTAAAATCTGAAATGAGACAATTCAAAAATATTATTTTCAGTAGAAGTGCCAGCTGAACTTAGGATAGTTACATACTTAATGGTTCTGTTCATACAAGCAATGAAGAAAATATTGCATTGTTGTATGAAATATTTCATCTTGTGTTTCATATTTAATAAGCAAGGACTACACATTTAAGAAGAGACACTAGCAAACAGTAGGTAGTTGACTGGAATTTCAGTTGGTAGGATAGCAGCTAAGGAAAGAAAAGGAATTTTGAATGTTATAAAGAAGGGATGCAGAGTTTTTTTTTCCAGTGGGAAGTATAGGTAGGTCTTGGAAAATGAGAGTACAGACTGTCACAGATGTATAAAGGAGTATGGTGTCTCTTCTGCATTATATGGTAATTAGTATGAAGTCAGGGGTGCAACTAATAGCAACAATTCGACTATTGTTTTATTCCTTTTCTTCAGACATATGCAAGATATTGCACTAGCTCTGTTCTACTTCAAGGGAACACATCTGTTTACATATACACTAGTCTTTGCAAATTTTATACCCAATAATACCTGGTTCATGAGGTAATCATTTGTCTGCTTTATACTCACTTCATATTATAGGCTAAAGTTAGTTAGAAATTGAACAAGGCTTAGTAATTTAGACCTGATAGGAGATGTTATCTTCACTTGTTTTTGACTGATCAGTTTTCATTTGCTAAAGCTGGATCTGCATATAAGAAGTCCCTTTTCATATAAAGATTGCAAGGTCTTATTGATATTAGACCTGATATTAGACAAACATGATATACTGACCTCATTATCCTACGGACCCTTATTTCTATACACACTACATCTGAAATTGTACAATCTCAGATAAAAAGGAACTGTAAATATTCCCTTTTCTGCATCTCAATGTGACCTCTGAGGATGTGCAATTAGAATTTGGGGGTGTAAGACAGCACTCAAAGATTAGGGTCAAGGAAGTAACAGCTGTCTTGTAAAACTGATTCAATTCAACTGTCTAGTAGGCTGTGCTGAATTCATGTGATATTGATCAGGCAAGAAACTCTAGACTTCAGTAGATCAAAGTAGACCCAGTCTACTGAATAGCTACCTAGCTTCACTTTCAGAGAACTCAAATGTACAATGTACCCTTTAAAATTATATTATTTGTATTTATACTCTGTGTTCATTATAACATTTTAGGTTTATGACTACAGCCAAAGATGGGGTTTGTTTGCGCTTGTATTAGATTTGTACTTTTTATTATGGATGGTAATATTCTAGGAGAAGGACAGACATCAAAGGTGACAAACATTGCAATGATAGTGCAGTTATTTAAATAGGATGCTGCATATGGGAATCTGCTGTCCTTCACGGTGCAGCAACCTTGAAATTGATTATAAGAATGTGCTACAGGAGGAGAAAAATGAGAAAAGACATGATAGGGAAGTTTCATTTACAGACTTGGGCTTGTTTATGTAGTCGGTTATATCAGACTTTTTATGTTGTTTTATTTTGTGAATGTTTTGTATTTCACCATGGCTGAGCCGGAAATTGGTCAGTATCAATCCGTGCACTTTTCTGGTAAATAAATACAATAAACAAACAATAAACACTATAATATAAGCAATAACAGAGTAGTTCACAGTGGTTTCATAGAAAAGCTGTATATACTTCAGGTACTAATGTATATATTGTACATCACACTCTGCTTGTTTACTAAAAGTGGGTTAACCATTAATAAATCTGAGACAGGAAAAGATGTTTGGAAAGGAGATATGGATAGTGTGTTAGATGATATGTCCTGTGTTGAGCAGGAGCATTTGGCTTGGATGAAGTACTTTTTGAGATGAATTCTGAATTTGCAGTGTTGATTTCCTTTATGTCAATGGTGAGAACTTGCCAAACAGTAGATGCTTGAGAAGTGAATGCATATGCAGTGTTGTTGAGATTGGTTCTCGTGGATAATGAGGTTGCTGTCGCATGTAAATAATGTGTCAAGTTGGATGAGGAAGCTTTTTTCATAAAGTTTAGCTGTGAGAAGAATACATTTCTGGAGTTGATATAGTTTTAAAACTTTGTTTTATGGGTAGCCATTTGGCTTTTTTGAGAATACAGTGATGATACAGTGAAGATGTAGAACTCTGTCTCTAACAGCACCTACTGATTCATTACACATTCAATGTGGAATGTGGCTGTGTTTTTCTTGGAGGCAGAAGTGAAACTGGTAAGTCCATATTCAATCTGCGAAAGGAGAACTCCTCTGGAAGAAGATGAGGAAGTTTATTTTCGCACCACTTTGTCTATGAGGAAATGGAAGCTGGTCAAGCCATAATCTTTGATATTAAATGCTGGAGGTTTTTTGTGTGGAACAGTTGCGTACTTTAAAGATAATGAGGCAGGTACTTGGTGAATTTTCTGTGGAGTTCTGAAAAGCATAGTTTTGATACTGGAGGGGATGAGAAATAGCTTATGGTTTATGAGCCTTTGGTGAAACTTGTGTAAGTCTAACTGGTGTTGGCATTGACTGTTGGGATAAGACTGACCTAATCAGTAAATGACCATGCTGACACCATAGAGGATGAGTGGGAGACAGGGAAGGTCACAAGAAAGTGCGTTAGTTAATATAGAGAAGAGAAAGTGGGAAAAAATGAATCTTTGCAGTACACCTTTGGTAGTAGGTACAGATTCTTATTAGGAGGATCCTATTTTAACTCGGAAGTGTCTGTCAGTGAGGAAGTTTTTAAACCAGTGAGTGGTGCCTGGACTGATGCCAATCTAAATTAATCTCTTTTGGCGAAGATAGTAGCCAATAAAGTCAAATGCCTTTGTCATGTTTTTAAATAGCATACTTTTAAGGAGGCCAATATCAGTGTTTTGCAGGAGGCCACCACGTAGGGAACAAAGTGTTGCCATAGGATTTCATCCAGGTCAGAATCCACTCTTATCTGGAGATGAGCAGGCCACACTGCACACACAGATAGCTGTGTATAGACCATCTTTTCTAAAGGTTTGACCAAAGTTGGGAGGATGGAAATGATATGCATCTTTTGGGTGAGTTTGCTTTTGGAGGAGTTTGATTAGTGCAGTTTTCCAAATCTGTGGCATGATGTGTTGGGTGAGACGTATATTATATATGTGGGTGAGAGGTAAACCTAGATGTTCTCTACAGTGATATAAGAACCAATGTTTATGTTGTCAGATACAGGGGGGGGGGGGGGCAGCATCAGTGGAAATATTTTCAAGAGAAGTCTTTGGGACATATGAGTTTGAAGTGGAGGAGTGGGAAATGCATAATGTGTGGGAGATATGGAGTTTATTGATGGGAAATTGCTAAATTCTTTAAGGAAATCTTCTGAATAAAGTTTTGTTATGCCACATGGTTTTCTTCATTTAAGAAGAACATACCAATGTATTTAATAATAATGTTTGAAAATGGACTTGAATGCGTGTTGTTGTGTCTTTTGGCTTTTCCCAGTTAGGGGTCGCCACAGCGGAACTACGGTCCGCTAATGATTGGCAGTAGATTTTTACGTGCCGAGTTGCCGGCCCTGATGCACAACCTTCAACGAGGGTACGCCCATTCATGCATGTCTTCACACAGAAGAGACTCTAGCTGAGAATCGAACAAGACAAAGTCTTACTGTGAGGCGACAACACTACCGCAGCACCACCACCGTGGGTATAAAAGCATATAATGCTCCCTTGCATGCTCTGTTTCCATAGACCATACAAGAAAATGGTTTGACTTCCCTTATGAATAATATGCCACTGATACCATGTGTGTGTGTATGTATATACATCTATCTATATATATAATGGCTGAACAAGTTTACCATTTACCACTGGATGGCACAATGGTGCATCATAAGCATTGCACCTCATAGCAAGAGATTCTCCATTTCGATTCTTGGCTGGTGTGCCTTTTGTGCAGAGTCTGCATGTCCTCCCTGAATTTGTGTGGGTTTCCTCCGGGTGCTCCAGTTTCCTCCCACATTATATGCATTTCTCCCCAGGCATCCACTGAAAATTGGCTTTGTTCCAAGTCAGACTTTCCCAGTTAACAAATGTTAAATAAATTAAATAAATAAATATGTCCAAGTAAATATATAAGCAATCTATTAAGTCAGATGAAGATGGTAGATTCTATCTTGTGGAATATTTGTTGCCTGACTTCAAGGAACACGTTGTACTATCCTTGATGTATGTGCCATATTAAAAAAATAACCTTTTCTAAATATTTTTTCAGTAAAATTGCATAATCTAAATCTCACAATTGTATGGTAAAAGACAGGAACATGATACTTAAAGTAGTGGACATCAGCCTATGCAATTAATGATTAATTAAAAAAGTAGATCAAGTATCTTTATTACAGTAAATACGTAACATTAATCCTGGTGACCGATGTTGGTATTTTTCCTAGTGAAGTGAATACATCTTCTCACATGCCTATAAGGAATGTTTTAGAACTAACTCAGAGAATGGAATGCTCTATAACTGACTCAAAGCACCCAGTTGCCAATGAATGACACCTTTATAATTATGATGCTTTTCAGATCGCTCACAGTTTGACATAGTTATTGCAAATCTTGCAGGAAAATAATTCACAACAGGATGGAGACTGAATGCAAATGTTTTACAATATTAGTGTGTTTGCAAACTGTTTAACCAAAAATTGTAAAAGTTGTAAATTTGTATTAACTGAACAAAACAGAGATATAGCAGTAGGTATAAGATGGACAGCTTCTGAAGCTTCACTTCACGTAAAGATGAGGTTATCAGTTTAGTATTTCATTGGTTTAAAGAGTGTAAAGAAGGTACTAGTTCTACTACTACTTGTTATTAATGCTGCTATTACTGCTACAACTACAAACACTCCTACTGCTATTACTGCAAATTCTACTGCTACTACTGTTATTATTACTACTTCTGCAACTTGTTACTACTGCTGCTATTACTGCTACTGCAAATACTCCTGCTATTACTACAACTTCTACTGCTACTACTGCAAATACTACTGCTATTATTACTGCTACAGCTGCCACTACTACTAGTAGTACTAATGCTACTACTATACTATTACTATGGTTTACTATCATTTTCTCAATTGCACTTCGTGCAAACTATCATTTCTATGAGCCATAAAAATGAAAAACATCAACGAGCATCCAAAAAGTTGAATGCTGAAGTGGTGAATGTTCGAATTTGACGCAATTCAGACATTCACCACACTTCCGCAAACAGAATAATTTTCCAACACACAGTAAATGTGTTTGCAGGGGGGCAAGCCCTCTTGCACTCCCACACCCCTGCTACTTATATATACACGCTCCAAGATCACACTGCAGTGAGGGAAAGGGTACATTTCCCAATCCCCACTATAGTATGATCTGCAAGAAAATGTAGAAAGTCACAACAGCGAATGCTGAATTGCATTCGCTGTTGTACATTTTCACATTTCATCATCCGTTCTTTCATTACTATCGAATGAGTTGTTTCAGACTAATGTAAATCACACAAAATCCAATCGCCCATTTGATAGTAAGCCTACTAATAATAATAATAACAACAAATGGAATGAATAAATCATTTTGTAGTTTGGAAAAATTCACACTAAATGATGACATTATATTGAGTTATTGATAAACCATATAAAACTAAAATGACAGTGGAATGTGTTAGAAGTTAAATCATTTCATACTTTTTGATAAATATAATCAAAGTAATTAAATCGTCAGGAAATCCATAATATTTGAAAAACAAAACATGTCATAGTAGTAGTAAAATAATCAGACACTGTAGTGATACACATTCGATTTATGAAAAGAGTTTTGAAAATTTATGAAAGTAAATCGGCATAGAAAAGCTTATAATTTTAGCTTTGGTAGGTTGGATGAGAAGTTGTATAGCAACAGCCTGGAAGGTGGAGCTTACATGGTGAACAGATGATAGTAGAGAAGAGAATGTGAGGACTTCTTAGCAGCTGCTTTCTGCTTGGGAAGATAGAAACAAAAAGAATAATGTTAAATAGATGTGGAATAAAGGCAGATGTTTTTTGTCAGTTATCTGAAATGGTATCGTGAAAGTATATTAGAAAGTATATTGCAGGTTATTTATTCCCTCTTTGGATGTCATTTTAGATAGTTATAGGTTAAGGGGAGAACTGCTGTTATGATATTTCTATATTTTATGTTATTGTTAAGCTAATTTCATGTTTTCTTTTAATGTTTTGCACTTTGGTCATTGAATGTGTGTGAACAGATGTTTACTTTGTACTTTGGACATATAAGAGAATTTAAGTACCTTTTATCTGCACTTTTTTCAAATAATACAGCATTTTAGTTGATTTATTTGTGTTGCATTAAATATTAACTGAACTGGAAGTTTTGATTCTGTTTTGTCAGTTAGTGCTTGCTAGATTTTTATTGCCTGTTAGTAATTGCAGGGGGGGGTAGTCTCATTCATTGATATCCTGTCACTGCCTATTTAAGTGGTACATTTAGGAATATTTTCTGCTTAAAAACTCAGCGTTGGCCCACTAAGATCTAGCTGTATTCAACTGGACGTGCAAGAGAATTTAAGTACCTTTTATCTGCACTTATTTCAAATACATTTTAATTGATTTATTTGTGTTGCATTGAATATTAACTGAACTGGAAGTTTTGACTCTGTTTTGTCAGTTATTTCCCCACCCACCCTCCCTGTTTTTGTTTTGCTGTTAATCTTGGTGGCTTTGAAACTGCCCGCCCCTCTTGTAAATTTGTGTTTGGATACTCCTTTCGGGCCCATCTCATTTGCTCACTCAACTGAGTGCAGTGAGATCATATTCTGATTTCAGGCACTCCTACTGTGTACAAAGAGAGCATCTGGGAAAGAAAAAAACATTTTTAAGCTTGTTTCCTGCCTTTCCTGTAAGTGATCTAGACTGTTTGTAGGCTTCTGAGCCCCCAATGGATACAAAAAAATGAGCCAGCACGTATCGTTCGCTCTGCTGAAAAACAACTTTATTGTTTAAAGTTGTTCATATAATGGCAGAAAACCAATATATAAACCCATATTTGAGCAAACCGGTTTCGGCTATGTTATAGCCTTTATCAATGCTATGTTTTGAAATCTAGTCAAAAAACCCAACCCCCCCATGAGTACCAAATTTATAGTGCTCATTTAAAAGGGGCATGTACCATAAAGACAGGAAAGGTCACAAAACATTAGGGAACATAAAGAGATTAGGGAACAACAACATTTTGTTCCCATATGTGTGTATTTTTTACATCAATAAACCATACAGAATATATATAATATAATATGTTCAATATCATACACATTGGAGTTCTGAGCCCCCAAGCCTTTCTGTGTTGGAGGGAAGCCTTCTAGCTTAATTTTGTTTCTTAGAACTAGCCAGTTTTCTAGTTTCAGCACTCAAATCTGTTTCTTTGAACTCAGCACTTATTCAGAACTCATTGTAAGCACTAAATAAGCTGCAAATTACTACAGCACTTAACTTTCCTCACTTGTCTAGAGGAAAGCAGTTTTTAGTACTTAATAAATAAGCACCTATCCAGGCATGTCTAAGGGTCAGCTCCCGGTGATTTCTCCTGTCTACCTGATGAATCTGGGCATCTTGGGGCAATGCAGCAATTGCCTCATGTACACAGACAACCCTCTCCTACTACCCAACACTACAACCTGTGGGAGATGCATTTATATAGCCAAACTGTAAGCAAAGCTCTCTTAACCCAAGACTGGATTAGACAGTCAAGAGGAGAAGGTAAACACTTGCACCACACTACACTCATCACATAGTCCCTCAAAACCTACAGCACCAAAACACACACACAGAAACACAAAACACGCACACCTACATTCACAGAGGCTCTCAGTAAAAACCTGCCCAAGCATCAAGGACATCCAAAGCAGAAACGCAAGCAAACTCCACCCCCCAACACAACCCAAATGACACCTAGCCCACAAACTCAGTGTGCCACTCAACCACAGCTCATAAGGCAGAACAACATACCCAACACTCTAGCCGTAGGTGACTCTATAGTCAGGCACACTGATGTTCCACTCACCAGGCTAAACAAGGAGAGAAAGTTGTTGCCAGGTGCCAGGATCCACCACATAATGCACACACTCAGGTCACTCCAAGAAGTACAAATATGACACTGTCATTGTCCATGTTGGTGTGAATGACCTGAAACATACCTCCCTGGACTACATGAAAAGAGACATGGAGGAGCTCTCTGATCTTGTAGCCCAGGCAGGTATGTCCATAGCCCTGAGTAGCATCCTGCCATCACTCAGAATGATACCACAGAACAAGGTCAAAATGATTGACTTCAACAATTGGCTAAGCTTCTGGTGTCATTCTAAGGGGATCCAGTATTTGTCTGCCTGGGACAACATGATCGACAGTCCACGATGCTTTGCCAGAGATGGCCTGCACCTGTCGCCCTTGGGATTCTGGATATTGGCTAAGGCTCTTGCCACCGCTATAGTGCCTTTTTTAGGCAAGGATCAAATGACAAATTTACCACCATAACAGGTACAAACAAGCAAAATTTGAGGGTAATTCTACTCCGTGCTAGAAGTCTAAACCTCAAAATGCACTCTCTCGAGGCACTCCTTAAAATGGAGAATATCGACATCTCTGCAGTGACAGAGACCTGGTTCAAAGCTCCAGAGAGCACCCCTGCATTACCAGGCTATAATTCATACCACACCTTTTGGCCACCTAACCCAGAATGAAGCACTAAAGGTGGAGGTGTGTCCATATTCATTAAGGATATCCACACCTCCAGGCTAGTTGCACAGCATAATGCATCCGAGATTATCCAAGTGCAACTAACTCTGGGCAAGACCACAATCCAAATTGTAGCTTGCTACAGACCCCCCACCATGCCCCCAGATTTCCCACTCCTCATTTCTTGATACGCTGGAAAGTATTAGGGTACAACCGAACACCCTAATAATGGGCGATTTCAACTACCCCACCATTAACTGGGAAAACTACTCATGTACCAACTCTTTTACTCAACGTTTTCTGGAATTCATAAATTCCAACGCTTTGAATCAACTTATTCACACCCCCACCAGGGGCAGCAATATCCTAGACCTGGTCATTACCAACATGGGCAGCCGGTGTTCCACACCAGAGGTTAATTCCTCAATGGTCAGATCCAAACACAAGCTAATCACCCTAGATCTCCACATCCCACCCCCACCCCCACCCCCCAATTAGGGAAACCACCATAAAAAACTTCTCCAAAGCAAACTTCACACTTCTTAAGACAGAAGTGGAAAACACCCATGCAGACGGACAATAGAGGTATGACTGCTGAATCCTACACAAATGCACTGTATAAGCACTTACACGAGTGCATGGATCATGCTATCCCTAATAGAAACAAGATGCTATCCTCCAAAAAAAGGAAGCCAATCTGATGGTCCTCTGCCTTAAACTCTACAACAGAAGAAAGAAACCGTTGCAAAAAAGAGTAAAATCCCATGACTGGAGGAAGTCCCTGGCCAACCTCAGTAAGAAGCTGAGATCCCTCATAAAATCCTCCAAAGCTAGTTACAAAATCAAAATTTCCACTGACTCTAAAGACAACCACAAAGCATTCTATAGCTATGCCAAGAATCTCGATGGCAACACTCAGATCTGCTCTGAGTTACAGCACAATGGCACTAAATATACAGAACCAACTGATATTGTCAACATCCTGGCAGATAGGTTAAGTGCTAACTTTACCCCCCCCCCCTCACACCCTACTCTGTACCGGAAGAATGCAAAGTTCCTGTAACCACAGCTGCACAGGTAAAAAACACACTCTCCAAAGCCAAGAACACAGCATCCATGGGACCTGACAATATCCCAGGCTGCGTTCTACATGAACTACAGAATGAACTGGCACCCTACCTAAGTACCATGTTCAATCATAGCCTCACCTCAGGCTTTGTGCCCACTCAATGAATGGTGCACCATGACAGTTATCCCACTCCACAAAGGGGGAGCCACGACGGACCCCGGGAACTACCGCCCCATTAGCCTGACGAGCCTGGTCTGCAAGGCCATGGAAAGCATCATCATGGAACTCATAAACAAAGACATTGGTAATCTCCAAACTCTGGACTCTACCCAGTTTGAATTTGTAAAAGACAGATCATGTCTCCTAAACCTGATTGACTTCTTTGAAGAAGTCACCAAAGCCATAGGTGAGGGTAAGGTGGTTCACACAGCATATCTAGATCTCAACAAGGCTTTTGACACCATCCCCCACTCTGGAATTATAGATAAGCTCACTAAACTAGGTATAAATCCCTATGTCACAAGATGGGTTGCCAACTGGCTCACGGACAGAACCCACACTGTGAAAGTAGCAGACTCCAAATCCGACTTCAGTCCAGTGACAAGTAGAGTACCACAGGGTAGAGTCCTGGGTCCTCTCCTATTTGGTATCTACTTCTCTGACATACAGGCTAACACAGAAGGTCTTTGGCTAACAAAGTTCGCAGATGACTGCAAACTAGGAGCCATAATCGAAACTCCTAACGATGTGGACATCCTACAAAAGGGCCTCACTGAGACAGATGCCTGGTGTCAAAGCCATGGCCTGAAGCTCAATGCCAAAAAGTGTATTATCATCCCCTTTGGTAAAAACTCTGTACCCATGAACTACCACATGGTTGTTAGTCTACTTAATGCTGAACATGTGATGAGACCTTGGGACACAGGTGGGGACAGTAGTCTCTCCTTTGATAATCACATTGCCACAATGGTCAGGAAATCCTTCTACATGGCTCACCTCATCACAAAAGGTTTCTTATCCAGAAAAAAGAGGTCATTGTTCCCCTCTACTCATCATTCATTAGACCCATTATAGAGTACAACTCCCCTTTTGGTATGTACCTCACAAGACATCTACAACAACTGGAAAGGTCACAGAAATACCTCACAAAGAGGATTACCTGCCTCAAACAGATGCCCTGTGCAGACCGTCTCAAAAAACTCCAGCTTTACTCCGTCGCATATCACCTACTCAGAGGTGATCTCTGCCTAACATACAAAGCTTTGTCAAACCCAGAGCTGTTGGACATGCTCCACTTAAAGAAATCCCATTCCCTCCAAGCTACACGCTCTAGGGACCTAAACCTTGTCACCACAATAAACAGAACATGCTGGAATGATAGATTCCTGTCCCAGAGACTTTCCATACTCTGGAACAGACTACCTATCTATGTCAAACAGAGCTCCTCATTAGCACTCTTCAAGAAAAATCTTGATGATTGGACAGGAAATAGGAAATTCACCCCAGGGATCACTTCTGTGGTTCTGCTCGACAGGGTACAGGAAAATAATTTTCTTGGGTGGTGAAAGCCAGGGTACATTTTTGGCTAGGCTTATATAGGCCCTAGGGACAATTGCCTAGTACCTACCTATGACCCTATAAATGAAAAAATGGTAAAAGAGATGTAATAATATATGCAATGCCCATATGAAATGAGGCTACTAAGTAAAAAAAAAAACTGAAAAATCTTTGTGGGTACTAACTATGTGCAGACTGCGTACAATGTTCCACATATATGAATTATGTTTTACTCTCAGTGATAAAGAAACAAATAAATAAATCCAGTGACCCAAAATAACATCCCATAATCTCTAAACAAGTATTTAAATAGCAAAACACTACACTAATTGTATTAGAAAAGCAAAACACAGACCAAAACTTAATGATTTATTCTTAACAAATGGCTGAAGGAGTGAAGCCACAGCATATGTACTCTGTAGTAATTGCAGTTAATGAAGACCCAATGTCAACTGTCATTAATGGTGTTAAAGGAAACACAAACTGTGTGTTATTCAAAACACAGGAAATGGAACATGTCAAGGATTCACAGGCACAGCTATATTGTCGAGGTGAAAATAGCATCCAGGGGAGGGGGACCAGGAAGGCAGGAAGTTAGTTAGGATCCAGAAGGGGAGGTGGTTGTGTAAAAGATAGATGAGTGGGTAGAAGAAAGACTTTAAAAGCCACAAGTACACAGGCAAGATCTCTTTTCAACAGCAGAACAGGACAGAGCAGAACACAAGCAGTGGTACACAGGAATGAACAGGAGAAAACAATGGGGATATAAGCAACAAAGCAACAGTGATTAATAATAATCACTGAATTCCTGAAAAGAGTTCAGCAGCATGTGGAAATAATGGGAATTACTAAGCCATCAAACTTGAGTTCTCACTAAAGGGTAAATGATAATTGGTTAATTTCTTAAATGCACACTTTTGTAAGACAAATGATGTTTTCCAAATTAGCTGTTTATAAAAAAAAAGTTGCTGCTTAGTTGATGCTTTAGTACAAAGTAAAGCATGTTTTGGTTGATTGTTAGAGGGAGAGAGAGAGAGAGTGTGTGTGTGTGTGTAGGTTCTACTCAGGTGGTGCTTAGTGCAGGGTAAATCAGGCTTGGTTCACTAATTGCTTGGTGCTTAGTACAAGCTATAAATTATGTTCAGTTAATTTTATTTAATAATAATAATAATAATAATAATAATAATAATAATCATACTAAACGCTGGTTGGTATGATAAACCTAATCTAAGTATTATGGGATTTACCAGCCAGTTGCTGGTAATTAATGAATAAATGGGTATTATTGGATAGATATGTCTAAGTAAATATTTTTTGGGTACACCAAGTTTTGGGTAACCTTGCTGAAAATTCATTATTTAGGACCAAATGGTAGCTAAGATGGAGACTCCATAACAACCTCCACTCCAACAAAACCAAAAAACAAAATTGCATGCATTGCAGTTGATGACCCTGTGCGTTATTTATGGTTGATTTATTTATTTGTGTGCTAACAAATTTTTAAAACTTAATTAAAAAAGGCAGCAGGATGCTGGCAACCCAGTGGACAGGTAATAGAATATTGTACCCATTTTAAGTTTATTGGTGTTAACTTCTTTAGAAGAAGGGGGGAGGTAATGAGGCGGAACTTGTCAGAGGAGGCTGGAGTATTTGAGATGAGGGAAAAGCTTTTATCTTATCAGTCAGATTCTTTTTATCTATTGTTTATTAATGCAAAACTTTTGGAGGAATAGAGAACATATTTAAGGCATAATCCTGTATAAGGAAGGTGAGAGTATTCCAAAACATGTAAAATATCTCATTTTTAGCTACTAAATTCAAGCTATGATCTTGGCTCATGACTGTAAAGGTTTTTGTAAGAGCAAGAAAACTGGTTTGTTAGCTTGTGTTTTTCATCCCTTCCCCAAAGTCATTAGGTTTTATGGTGGGGGTGGTGGTGGTTGAATGAAGACCGACCAAACATTACGCAAGTTTTAAAAAGGTTTTATGTCTTTCCACATACGATTCCTGATGGGAATGTTTTAGATCTTTATCTTGTTAATTTTTGGGAATTGTAAATGAATTCAGTTCTAAAACTTTCCTAACAATCACGATTAACTTACATATACTTGTAAGTTTAGTTTATAAATATGCAAACACCCTAAAATAAATAAATAAATAAATATATATATATATATATATATATATATATATATATATATATATATATATATACACACGTCAGTTTCTGGCAAGAAATCATCAATACAGAACAAGAAAGCTAAGTCAGTTAGAAACAAATGGTACTCCAGATTTACTTAGAAATCTGGTAGGTGTATATATGTATGATTAAAAAAATATAAAAATCTCCAATATGATAGAATGAAGGTGCTTTGTGTCTTGATGCAGAAAGTTGCAGTATATCTCTTAACTTCTTGGTTTAGGAATTCTGGGCAAAGCAAAACTTACTAAGAGACAAAAGCCAAAATCTGGAGAATTTAGAAGTATTAATGTAATGCACAAAAAAGGCGGCCACGGTGGTGCAGCGGTTAGCATTGTCGCCTCACAGCAAGAGGTTCTCCTGTTCGATCCTCGGCTGGGATGCCTTCTGTGCAGAGTCTGCATGTCCTCCCTGTGGTTGCGTGGGTTTCCTCCAGGTGCTCCGGTTTCCTCCCACATCACAAAGACATGCTGTAGGTGGATTGATCACTCTAAATTGACCCTAGGTGTGAGTGTGTGCATGTATGTGCCTTCTGTGGAAGGTTGGGTGCTGGGCTGGCAACTCGACACTGTAAAACTCCACTGCCAATTATGAGCGGACAGGTGATCCACTGTGGCGACCCCAAACTGGGAAAAGCCGAAAGAAGAAGAATGTAATGCACTAAAATGTTAACATGATCAGTTACTGCATGAGTATGCATTGTCTGAGCAATAAGTAAGAAACTGTAATATCTGGTATTACTGACCAACTGTGGTCATCAGAGGAATATCAGAAAGTCGGACTTGGGGGGGCAATAAAAAGGGGGGGGCAATCTAGCATTCACTTAGAGGATCTACCTTGCTGTGTATCTGTGTTGTCATGAAGTTGAGACTTACTGGGTATACTGTTTGGCTTATTGTATGGTAGGTGCTATTCCATAAGTGTGTTAAGATAAATTGTCAACTTCTTTAAACCACTTGTCTATTTTTCTGCAGATACTTATTTGGAGCTCTTCATGGAGCATGGATCAGGTCTATATACATTATGGTGACCTGCCCACCTTTTGTTAGCAACTTGGTGAATAACTAAAGCTGACACCATACAACAGTAGTTTAAGCAAATACATGACATTTCAGATCAGCAGGCAAGCATAGTTGTACTGTGAAGTGGTTGGATTTTGCAAATCAGTAAATGAAGACCGAGGTCTGATATGGAATAGTATCTAAAGTAATAATAATAATTATTCCTGTTTTTAGCAAGCAGCAGCAAACCAAGGATATGTTTTATACTTCTGAAGGTAGAAGTTTACAGTAGTGCAATTCAACACTGACTTTCAGAAAGGTATGCAAACTTAAAATTATTTTCTGCTTATTCTCTGAATATTTAACATATTAAGAAATGCAGGGTTAGCAATATGAATTAAAACTGCTAGAGCCTATTTCCCAAGTCATATGGCCCTTATTTTCTTGGTGGGATCACAGATTGTTTCAATAACAGTTTTATTACCTCTGAAGGTATTCACCTACCAGATTCATGATATTGCAGCAGACCTGAACAAGGGTAGAGAAAGTAGGCAGGTGGGTACTAATGAAAGCTTGTTAAGGCAGTAAGCGGCTTTTGCAATATAGTTTAGTGGGGTAACTGCTGCAGAGATATGGCTGAGGCCTAGCAGTGGTCAATGGGGGGACATTTGCGGTTTGAAACAAGATGCGATGTTAAGTTGAAGTGCATCTCCTCATGCATTATTCACATGTTTTATTGGGTTGCATGCAGACAAGAAGATCCAGTAGCTTTATATTATGCCAGTCAGTTTTAGTAGATGGGCATTAAGGTCAAATTATGGGGTAAATGGCTAACAAGTTAAAGGATTAGCAGGGATTAGGTTTAGTCATAAGCTGCAATTAAATTAGACCTGTGTGGCAGGCACAGACATATTTACTTGTGTGGGTGGAGCTACATCCTGAAAGGAAATTGCTTTACTGGGCATATACAGGGTGGGAAGAGAAATTAATTAAATGTGAAGGTCCAGAATGAGAAAGATGTCACAGATTTGGGAATATCCTGGTACTGAAGGGGAGAGGACATCACATATATGGGTGTGGTAAATCTGATGCTTACTCAGTGGTCACATGATGAAAGAGTAGCAACAAGTCTAATTTATGGTTTGCAGTAGTACTTTGGAAGGGTAAATTGAATACCGTTATCTCAATACTCTGAAATTCCTCTCTACCCAGAGTTTCACATTGAATCCCCTTAACTAAGTTTAAACCTGAGTGGTTGAGAATAAGGCAGTTCAAGGAGTAAAATGGAGTGGTGACAACGGGAGTGTTGCTAAAAGAGCACTGACGAGGGAGTGTTGCTTCACTTTTCAGTAGACTTGGTTCAGTGTGCTGCAGCAGCTAAGAAAAGTTGAGTTTCTGAGGGTAAGTATAGTAAATTCTTTATTAATAGCATATAGATAGTGTTACATTAAAAAAAGATAACATGAATTGTTATGCTATTTGACATGTAGAATTACTGATTTAACAATTTACAAGTATAGCAGATGGCATCAGATTTTGGGAGGTATTTGAATGGGAAATAGTTTGCAGAGTTCTGATTTATGAAATGGTAATGAGTACAATCTGGCACCTATCTAGCTGGGGCAGTACACATCAGGGTGAGAACTGCAGGAAAAGTACAGTATGTTGTGGGGCATTATATGAGAGTAGTCAGCTAGCCATGTAAGCATGTGAGGAGGGAGACTAGAAACACAGGGCAAGTAAAGACATTTCAGGGTTTTGCATGTTGTATTTTGTTTATATCCTGTTAACTGGGGTACAACACTGATCACAAATGACCAATGGCAGACTTAGTCTGGGTTGTGCATTAAAACCAAAATACTATATCTACATGGCATTAACATATAAAATACATGAATATAGGGAACTGTGCATATACGTAGAGGTAAAAATATAATGCATAAATAGAGAAAACTGTATTTGCATGGAGGTTAACATTAGCTGTTGCAGCTAAACAAATGCTTAAAAAAACATAGGCAGTTTGTATGGAAATGCAGGTAGCACAGCAAAACATAACATTCGGAGCACTCCAGCTACACGAGTACAGTATAAGAAATGTATTGTCCATGAACCAAGCAACGGATATGAGCACTTGTCGACAACCAATAAGTCCAAAAAAAAGTGCCTGTGCTCGCTGGTGGGTGGTGAAAAGAATTTATTAATTAACAACACCACTCTTCCTAGTATTGCAAACCAAAAAACCAAACAAATTTAAAAAAAAAATTTAAATGCTCTATGCACACAAGATACCAAGATATGACTATAAGACTTCATCAGATCATCTAATACAATCTCATATCAACATGTTTAAATTTACCATTTAGTTAAAATTCATTTCAAAATTCCACAAATTCTTGAACAATTCAATCCACACACCAATCCATGTTTTGCATTCATTAATATTAATATTAATATCAAAGTGCTTTGCTTCTTATTATTAAAACTAAAATGTATTGTCCATCTTATAGAAACAAGGGCTGACACAGGGTGGCAAGTAAAATGGCCATTGCCTATATCACAGCGACGGAGTTACATTTCTAGTTTAAAAAGTTGAATATGTCTAGGTGAAGTCCTGGTGCCCATGTGGTATCAATTAGTTGGCACCAAAGGGTGTGAGGGTGGCAGGACACCACACAAGCATTTGCAATTAGAAAGATAGTTCCAATGTTGGGTACGAATGGAGGTCAGGAGAGGAGATGTGCATCAGTCCATCAAGCTGAGTAATTTTTGCATGGCTATGGGGAATTCTGCAGCAGGTATATCGTTTGGAGTATTAACTCTGGCTGTTTCAGAAAGCAAACTTAATAGAATTTTGTGGCTCATTCTGGATATCTGAGATAGTGCAGTATGATAGGAATGACAACCCTTCATGGGTTCTAGATATCAGTGATATTAAGATAGATGCTGACAGGGCAGGAGTTCATATGATGGAGTGAAATGGACTAGCTAGGAAAAGGACTGTGGCAGAATCTCAAGCCTCTGAAGAATAGATGGTGGGATATAGTTAGATGTTTAAGAAATACTAGGTGATGCATCTGAGTGGTGATGCACTGTTTTTGTGCGACAGAGATTGTGCCCTCTGACTTAGTTACCAGTTCAGGGCAGTCCTGAGAAAGCTATAGCAAGGCTCGCTCTTGACATTAAAAAGTTAACAGCTCATTCCTTAAGAACAGGAGCCATGTCACATGCCCATGCAAAGTGGCATCAGAAACTGAGGTACTGTGCTTAAGTCAGAGATCGCAAGCTTACAGAAGATTTGTCTGATCAGGATGATTAATCAGCATTCTCTTTTGCAGGTATCATAAAGCAGCTGACAGAGGTGTGGATTCTGAGGCATTCTTTCATGTATTGTGCATCCAGAGAATTGGGTGAATATCAGTGGAACCTAGGTTTCAGAGAGAAAGAAATGTGGGTTCGTTGGCTTGGAAGTAGAAGAATGCAGTGGGGAGTATCATGAGTCATTACCTGAGCCAGGTTTAATTTTAATCACATTACATATAGGGGGAATAATGTGACAAGCAGACCATTGTTGTACCTCAAAAAATAAAATTTGTTAATGGTTCAGAAAGATCAGGCAGATTTGGCTGAACATTAAGCATTTGCAGTCAGATATATTTCCAAGACTAGTCCAGCAAGGCGCAAATAATGCCAGAGCAGTGAAAAGGCCTAGGAAGTTGACCAACAAGTTCATTAGACCACAGGTAAGAGTAGTGCTGTGCAGTACTCATCCCCTAGTTCTATCAGTTCACCAAAACTAGGGGGTGAGCACTGCACTATCAGTTCATCAGAACTAGGGGATGAGTACTGCACCGCACTATTATCAGTTCACCAGAACTAGGGGATGAGTACTGCACCGCACTACTATCAGTTCACCAGAACTAGGGGATGAGTACTGCATTAACTTTTATAAGAGGTTTGTGGATGACATTTTTCTTTTATGGGATGGCTCTGTTCCTGAATTGGATGATTTTATATATTTGAGAAGACTACTTTTCTTAAGTTTCCTAAACATGTAGCATTTGATAGGATTGATTTTTTAGAGACACAGATTAAGACACCTGTAGGGTCTATAGAGACTACGCTGTTTAGAAAAACTTGACATTGGAACAATCTTTTGCACCAGACCAGTATGCATCCTTGCCATATTTTGCATGATGTGGTTGAGTCAAGCACATAGGATTTCTAGACTACATACTAATGATGAGATATTTAGTCAAGCTGTGAGCCAGCTTAGAGATGATTTTAGGGATAGAGGTTATCCTAATGAAGAGGTTGCATCATCCATAGGTGATCTTATGGCGGCACGAGGTGATAAGAGCTAAACCTTTTTATTCAGATAGGCATGCCACTAGATCCAAGAGGGTTGATATCCCTAGTAGGAATATAGTTGTTTTGACTTATACAAGTGATGGTGATAGGATATGTAGTGTTATTTGTAAAAATTGGCCAGTATCATTGGCTGATGATGGTATTAAGGAGATAGTTGGCCCTTGCCATAGGTTTAGTTTTAAGAATAATCTATCACTAAAGAGGCAGCTTTGTTATGTTAATCATGTGACCAATAATGTTAGTGTGTCGATTAGAATGGATACATATCCATGTAGGGTTTGTAGATCATGTAGGTATATTTCTGTAGATAAAACCTTTATTCACCCTACTAGTGGTTTTAAATTTACCCCCAACTTTTATGCTGATTGTACTAGTTCCTGTTTGGTGTATCTGGCCCGGTGCAAAGATTGTTTGTTTCTATGTTGGGAAGACCATTCGCAACTTTGATGAATGTATTTTGGAACATGTGGGTTATATTCATAATAAGGACCCTACTAGTGCACTGTATAACACATACAGGAGAATTATGGACATAGTTTTAGTTTGTCTGCCTTACAGCTGATTCCTATAAATAGGAGAGGGGGAGATATCAATAATAAGTTAGAGTTAACTGGGAGATATCAATAATAAGTTAGAGTTAACTGGGAGATATCAATAATAAGTTACAGTTAACTGGGAGATATCAATAATAAGTTAGAGTTGACTGGGAGATATCAATAATAAGTTAGAGTTAACTGGGAGATATCAATAATAAGTTACAGTTAACTGGGAGATATCAATAATAAATTACAGTTAACTGGGAGATATCAATAATAAATTACAGTTAACTGGGAGATATCAATAATAAGTTAGAGTTAACTGGGAGATATCAATAATAAATTAGAGTTAACTGGGAGATATCAATAATAAGTTAGAGTTAACTGGGAGATATCAATAATAAGTTAGAGTTAACTGGGAGATATCAATAATAAGTTAGAGTTGACTGAGACCAAATGGATTATCACCTTTTTTGCACACAGAGCACCAGGCTTGAATGGTTATATACCGTTAAAGCCTGTATTGAAGGCTTGTGCACTTGCTCATTGATGTCAGCTGTTTTTAATTGGTGGTCTATTGATTGTATTATTTAAAGGGCAATTGTTATTAGCATTTTATCTGGTCTGAAGAAGTGCAGACTCTCTGCATGAAAGCGTTTACCACTTTTAATAAACGGATGAACCTTAGCTGTGCTTGGCTGCCTTATCTGTTTTTTGTTTTACTTTTTAGGGAGTTAAAATAACCATCCATAAGTTCACTGTTGTATGACATTTTAATATTTTTAATATTCCATCTATGTGCCTGACTCTCATGAAATATACAAATGCAATATGAGATTCTGTCCAGAAATGCCATCTTGTATTCAGTTTGTGAAATTACATTTTCAGTCAAAATTATGCAGCAACAGTTACATAACTGATGAGATATGGGCTCCTTCATGAAAGTGCGATGCTGCAGTTTTTGTTCATTTTAAAACAGCAGAAGTGTTGAAAGTCTGATATATTTTTCACTAGTAAATTAACCAAACGTCCATTGCAACATTTTTTAATATTTTCACACCAGTTTTTAAATACACCACATATAAAGTCTCACTTTGTAAACTATGCATCTCTTATTGGTCAATTCTGTCAGAAAGTACTGTAAAACTGCAAGTATCTTTCATGAAGTTACATATCCAAAACCTTTGCTTCATTGTTGGTACATGCATTTAAATCCATAGTGAATAATTTCTTTCTCTTGGGGGAGGGGGGTGCTGTGGAGATGCCAAGGAAGATCACCACTCAGGAGAATAACCTTTACTTGGTTAAAGATTTGAAAAAAAAAAGAGTGACATGGTTGGATGAAGAATTTGTGGTTCAGAATGAGGTGGTGGGTAAGTGAATAGTTGTAGCTGAATATGTGAGATTTTGGAGAATGAATAATGACTATAAGAGCCGTATGAAGTGCAAACATGAACTGCCTGTGAAGAAGGGGAAGGAGTTATATGAGTAGGAGACAACTAGAAAAAGAACACACACAACATGGAGTTTTGAATACTTGGAAAAAAGCTGTGCATTAAATATAACCAGTGCTAGGTAAGAGGGTGGTAAGCGGAGCTATGAAAATAAATATTTTAAATCAGACAAAAAATGAGAAATGACTGGACAATTGTGAAACAGAGTAAATGGACAGCTGTGCATGCAGGAAGACTCTGAAGGAAGAAGCAATAAAAGTGGGTCCAGAGAAATCAGAAATAAAAAGTATTCCAGGGGCCAGGCTGTATGTGAAACTAAAATAACCTTCATAACTACTTGAGCTATACAAAAGAGGTAGAGTGAATATGAAAGTATGTAAAGGCCTGGCAACATGTGAGAATAAAATGCAATAAAAGTATAAATTTCAATGGCTAATGTGGTGATAAAATTAAGTGATTGGAGGAGAAAAGAACAATGTTTTAATCAGAAGGCTAGCTGGAATGTTATTTTAAGGAAACAACTCTTCTGCAGTGGAGGTGGAAAATTTGCAAGCCATAGTAGGGCGTATAAAAATGAGTCAAGATGTCTTCAATGAAGAACACTGAAACAAGAAATAAAGATGGTAAAGACAAAGGAAATGAACAAATGAGGATAGTAGAGCGTGAGGAAGAGTGAAAGTGCACGGGCTAAGAACATGATAAAGCTGAATTTTGGACTTTATTTCAGAGGTAAAACTTTACTGTTATATAAGGAGAAGGGAGAGATGACCCCATTATGGACAGTTGTAGAATTGATTACTAAAGGTTGTTTCCATATGGACAAAAGTAAATGTGATTTCTGTCATTTATTTGTAACAATGTTGGTTAGCTATTAATATAGTGGATGGGGATGTTCCACAGGCCTGTTGAAGGATGACCAGTATACAGGTTTATGGGCATTAGAAATATTAGGAATAAGAACAAATAATATAAAGCTGGTTATTAATACAGAGGAGGGGGTAACCTCTTGTTTTACTGAAGGGCAATCACTGAATGTATGTGTATGAGAATTCTAAAATTTAGATACTTTGTATCACCAGTAGTACATATATATATTTTGAGTTAAAAATGATGAACTGCACATGGTAAGTGTACTATATATAGATTAGGCTTATTCAGCCTGTCACTATCTAATAATTATGAATTAGGAATTCTATATGTTCATATAAATTTCTTATAGTTTGTTTTATCTAAAGTAAATACACTACTGTATATTTAGAAGGGATCTCAAAAGTGTGTTAGGAAGGGTCATCAGAGACTGATGGAGTAGGTGGATAATTAGAAAAATGAAACGGAAATTAGTCAACATATGTGAAACTTGAGGATTGCTCACGTGTTTAATTATAGAAAATTACAAATAACTATTGTGAACAATCCGAGATATCACATTAATAGAAAATCATTTGAAATGTGTAAAATGCATATGACAGAGCTGACCCAGGCAGAGTAAATGGTATTTTAACATTACATGAAAATGGGTTAAGGTATGAAAAATGACAGCATAATATATTTGGGGGCATTATATAGAGGTAAGGACAGAGAGGTGGAGGCAGAAGAGCTAGAAGAGGGGAAATAATATCCAAAGAGCAGTAGCCAAGTGGCTGTTAAGAGATCACGTTCAGAAACTTTGACCTGTCTTATTCTTGGAGGAGGTAGCATTGGTTCATCCGTATGGCCTGTCCAAAGATCCTTGAGGCCCGGTCCCATAGGAGCAGAGAGGAGGTCAGAAGAGAGAGGCTTGGAAGGTGGAGAGCTGGAATGTAAATGGTGTGAAGAATCCACTCAAAAGAGGAGTACAATTAAAGGAAAAAGTTGAACGTAATTGTAAGTAATGCCATCTGTCCTAGGAGTAATAAACATATGTCTATTGATCATCCTTTGAAGTGTTAAGACAGTCAAAGGGTGCTATGTTTAAACAAAAATGAACTTACAATTATGGTTCATTAGATGGTTTCAGAGAAATAGAATTCAATTACAGAGACTTTCTCAAAGTTGTTGGCAAGACACTGGACAGGAAAAGATGTTACAAACTAAAACAGAGAAAGACATAAATGATTTATCCAAAATACTCTGTGAACTTTTTGAATGAGACAGAACAATAAAACACAAGATTAAGCCTGAAAACTTTTTCAAGATACAGTGGAGCTCAAAAAAGAAAAATAAAGCAATCAGTTATTAGAACTTGAAAAACAAATATGTCTGTCTTAGAGCTAAATCAACATTGCATGCTTATAAAGTAAAAAGTAAAAATTGTGCCAGTAGCTACAGAAGATTAATACTTTCCTAGTTGAGCTAAAAGTGAAATATTTAAATGCATAAGAGGCTAAAAACTGAAAATGAGGATTAACATGGCTTAAGGTGCACATGTTTAACACCACTATTGTGGAAACATGTACTGAACTACTTTGAAAAAGTGATTTGTGTTCAACTCAGAATTAAGAAAGCAATAGACTGTGTTATTGGGGACTGATTGCCATGTTTTACGAGCTAATACTGAAAAAGTATGACCTTTTATGTGAAAATTATTTTAGGAGGGCTGAAGAATGGGGATTGCAGGGTTAGGGATTTGAGTTTGTAATGGGGTTCACTTAAGTAATAACCCATAACTAGGAGTGGGTAATGGTTGATTTTCCCACAGTTGGTGTGGTTTAATCAAGACCTATCATTGAGTACAATGCCCCCTTTGGTATGTACTTAACCAAGCATGTCCAACAACATATCCGACAATTGCAACATCCGCAGAGGTTCCTCACTAAAAGAAGAATACAGGGCATAAGTAATATGTCCTCTGCAGACTGCCTCAAGGCCGCCCTATCCCTGTATTCTGTCTCCTACAGGCTTTTGAGGGGAGATTGATGCATGGCATACAGGGCATTTTCAGATCCCACTCTGATAGACGTCCTGCATAGCCACAAAACAAACAGCACCAGAATTACCTGTTATAAAGACTTAAACCTTGCTTGTGACATAAATAGGACCTGCTGGAGAGATAGGTATGTATCCCAGAGACTAATCCATTTATGGAACAGGCTCCCCATTCATGTGAAGTAGAGTTCCTCCCTAACCAATTTAAGTGCAACTTGGACAATTGGATGGGAAACTGGAAATTCATCCCTGGTTTGGCAACTATGTCTCTAATGGACATAGGTAACCTGTAAATGGTTCTTCTCCCAAAGCCCTGCTTACACTTATCAAGGGTATCAGAACTAGTCAGAGATTTGGGATGCATGGCTAGGCTTAAAAAGGCCCATTTGGTTGCTAGCATAGTAAACACCTATGAACCTATGACGGCAAAGTCCAACTGATAAAACAAAGACAACAGTTTGTAAATTCAGCATTATGCACACCCAGGAGTGGGTTATTGCTATTATACAACGGCATTACTTAAGAAAGAAATTGCTTACTTTTCTTAAATAATGTTTTTGTATAATGGCACTCATGCCTCCTTGTTGTTTTCCCATCCTTCTGCATTTTCTGATGTACTCCCAATGTGTATGGGACTTGTGTTCCCACATTTGCACAGTACATCAGAAAAAGAATCTCTTTTTTTTTTTTTTTTTTTTTTTTTTTAAGTGTGAGGCAAAAATGTGGACAATCTCCAAAAATCTAGACAGTTCAGATGTATGGAAATCTGTTGAGACTGTGAAGAAATACAAGGAAAATCAGGTATGTTTCTCTTTCTTTTGTTTGGCAGAATGTACCTGATTTTTCTTGTATTTGGTCTGCTGCTGTACCATATATCAATAGAAAAGTCTAGCCGCTCACTTGTACTTCAGTGGCCAAACTTTTTTCTATTGGGTAATGCAGTGGTGTACTGGTTAGCATTGTCACCTCACAGCAAGAGGTTTCCTGGTTTGATTCTTGGCTGGGGTGCCTTTTGTGTGTAGTCTACATGTCCTATGTGCGTTCGTGTAGGTTTCCTGTGGGTGCTGCGGTTTCCTCCCACATTTCAAAGACATGCGTCTGGTGCGTTTCTCTCCAGGTCTCTGCTGAAAATGAGCATATACCAGTATTTATTGTTTTATGTGTTTAACATTTGTTTACTGGGAAAGTCCGACTGGGACAGAGCCTGATTTACAATGGATACACTGGTTGGACTGAACAATTAGTGGGCATATTTTTTAATATTAAAGAGAAGCCATTGTATAATCGCTGATATTCTGCTAACAAAAAAGAAGGAATTTGAAAATGATGACTTTGTAAACAAGGGATTTAATTATTTATATGGGTCTAAAATGTATTGGTAACGATTCTGCTTTGCAAAATGTAGAGCAATAGTGTATATTTAGAGAAAAGAGAGTTATAAATCTGACAACTTGGTTTATAGGGAGGATTTTTTTTTTTCTTGATAAAGATACTACAACTCTGAATCCACATTCTAGTTGGACAAGAAGAGTTATTTTCCCCCATAGCAGCCCTTACTTTTGGGGAGAAAGAAGAATTGTGAGATTTTTTTATTTTTTTTTACCCAGATAAGTAGTTTAGGCTCAGGCATTTTGTGGAATTTTAGAATGCTTTGGTTTGATTAAAAAAAAAGACATCTTGTCTACTGTTGTAATAAGAAATAGCTTGTGTTGGGTATGTCAGTGAGAAAAGAGGTTGATATATGCAGACATATCCTGATTTAAAGCATTTTTTGAATGGGGGGGGGGTATGGCTATGTGTATTACATTATTATGTGCACTCAGAATAATGGGGAGGAGTGGAAGGACAGCTGATAGTTTGTTAACAAAAGAGACAGAACTGGAGAAGAGACAGGACCTTGTGGAATTCCATTCTGTGGTGCAGCTAAATACAAAAATAGAGCATAAATGAACTTTAAAGTATCTGTCATATAGGAAAAATGTGAACTGTTTTTGATCACGGGGGCTTATGCCTACTCTTAAAAAAGAGGATAGGAGGAGATTATGGCTGATTAGATCAAATGCTTTTGTGACATCAGTGAAAAGGGAACCAGGGAGCAGTCTTCGATTCATGTTATGTTGCATGCAATAGGTAAAAGAATGTACTCAACAGTCCTAATGGAGGGATGTTAAGGTTAGGTATGAGAAAGTATATAGTTATGAGGTATGAACTAAGCTCCCTGATCTTGCAGTACATTTCATGTATCATGCAAACAAGAATCCTATATATATTACATTTACCCATTTTTCTGTCTTTATGTTAATGACTATGTTTGACTTTAGTGGAGTACACTAGTTGCTTAAGTTTCTTCGGACTAGGGCTTCAATAGTTTGTGTAGGATTACATGAATTGAGCTACTCATGAGTGGAGTTAAATTCAAGTTATGAGGTACATTTATTTTTGTTTTAGTAGTGACAGTTCATGTATTTCATGTATTTTATTCATCCAATAAGAGTCATGTTTGAATTTATAAGTTTCATAATTTAAGTATGTTTTAATTACCTTATTTCTAGTTAGGTTATACATTTTAAATTGGGTCCTTTCAGCAATAAATGCTGTTTTCCAATTAGCATGTTGTGGTTTGTGCCTAAATTTAGTTTTTACAACTGTTAAATTTTTCACTGTAAAAAGAATAAGAATGAATATGCTCTTTGAGCTTGGCTTCTGGCCAAAAAGGTTTAACAGATCAGGCCACTCACCCAGTGAACAAAGAGTAAAGACATAATAAATTAATAGCCTCCAAAACAAAGGGAAACTACAAAGCCTTCTTCAGTTATGTCAGGAACTTCCATGGCAAAGCCCAAGTTTGTTCCGAATTAGTACTTAACAGTATCACTTGCACCGATCCTGTTGACTTTAGCCAACCTGCTAGCAGATAGGTTCAGCACAAACTTCACCCCCCAAAGGCCCTTTTGACATCCCTAATACCTGTCCCGCACCTCACATCTCCATAGATCAAATGCTAAAGGCCCTATCCAAGGCAAAGAACACAGCTTCCATGGGACCTGATAGTATTCCTGCCTGTATCCTGCACCATCTCCACCAAGAACTAGCTTCACCATTGAGCACCCTATTCAACCACAGCCTAAGTACAGGCTTCATTCCAGCAGAGTGGAGAACTGCCATTGTCATCCCCTTGCACAAAGGTGGTGCCACTATTGACCCTGGAAACTATCACCCCCTTAGCTTGACAAGTCTGATCTGTAAAGCCATGGAGCATATTATTATTATGGATCTCATAAACAAGGACATAGGCAATCTCCAAGCACGTAACTCCATCCAGTTTGGATTCGTCAAGGGCAGATCTTGCCTGTTGAACCTGGTTGACTTCTTTGAGACTGTCACCAAGGCCCTGGATTAGGGGAAGTCAGTACATGCAGCTTACTTTGACCTGGCCAAGGCCTTTGACACAATTTCCCCACTCAAGCATCATCAAAAAGCTAACGCAACTTGGGGTAAATCCATATCTTATCAGGTGGGTGGCCAATTGGCTCACTGACAGGACCCTCAAAGTCAAAATAAGTGCCTCCACCTCTGATAGCAGACCTGTCACTAGTGGAGCTCCCCAGGGATCTGTCCTGGGACCCCTACTGTTTGGCATCTACTTCTCAGAGGTCCAGGCAAAGACAAAAGGCCTGTGGTTGACCAAGTTTGTGGGATGACTGTAAGTTGGGTGCTGTCATTAACTCCCTAAATATGTTAACATACTGCAAGAGGTCTCACAGCAACTAATGACCAGTGCCAAAGTCATGGCCTCAAGCTAAAATGCAAAAAAATGTAGCATCATACCATTCAGCAAAAACATGGCCCCTACTGATTACCACATCAATGACAACCCCCCCCAAGCACACAACATGTGGTGAGAGATCTGGGCACTCAGGTTGATAACCTCACATTCGACCATCATATAACGCAGCGGTTAGAAAAGCTTCTTACTTGGTTCATCTCATAAGTAAAGGAATTGCATCCAGAAAAAAGGAGGTTATTACCTCTCTGTACTCCTCCCTCATTAAACCAATAACTGAGTATAACGCCCAGTTTGGTATATACCTCTCCCAACATCTGCACCAACTGGAAAGGCCACCAAAATTCCTCACAAAGAGAATCCATTGCCTCCCAACACCTGTCCTATGTGTAGAGGCTCAAATCACTATCACTCTATTTGGTATCCTACGGATTGCTCAGGGGTGATCTGTGTTTTGCCTACAAGGCAATCTTGGACCCTGCCCTACTAGAGATGCTCCATATCCGTATAACTACTTGCACATTACCTGTCAAAAGGCCTGAATCTAATATGCAGCATCAACAAAACCTGCTGAAGAGACAGGTTTGTCTACAGAGGCTGCCTGTCTCTGGAATAGACTTCCCATACATGTCAAACAGAGCACCTCACTGACCCTCTTCAAGTGCAACCTTGAGTGGATGGGAAACCATAAATTTGTCCCAGGGGTTCCACCTGTGTCCCTTATTGACAGGGCCAACAGGTTCTGACTGAGATTTCGTTTTGGGAATAAACACTTGGCTAGGCTTGTAAGGACCCCAGGGCCATTAGCCTAGTAATGTCCTATGATCCTATAATAATTTTATTTCTATGGTTTTGTTTTTGATGGGCAGTGCTATTTCCTGAGAGTTTTGTGCTACATATTCTATATGTAGTATGCAGTATATGAGCTTACTGTTTTACACTGTGTGCTAAATTTTATGCATGCAGTAAAGTGTGTATAAACTTACTTTTTTACATTGCAGTGAATGAAGAATGTAATGTTGATACAGGGCACACACTTGGCAATTACGCAACCCTATAATAGTTGCTGGTACTGTACTTATATAGATACCACAGGCATATTTACACATCCAGACACTGGTAAGGTCTATACATTTAGGATAGAAGCAGACTGTAACACAGCCAATCTGATATATTTGACTGTTTGTCAGATATGTTTCAGTTTCTATGTTGGTAAGACCAGCCGCAGCTAAAGGACCGTATCTGTGAACACATATATGGCATTAATAATCTAGAGAATAATGCATTGGCGAAGCATATCACCCTTTTTGGGTCATCACATGAGTTTAAATTTATGGTCATAAAGAGTGTGTGTGTTAGTAACAGAGGTCGTGGGAGTTGCAGAAAAACATAGGAGGTTAAATGCATGTTGAGGTTACAAGCAGATGGGGCAAAGGTTTAATTGAAAATATTTCATTAAAGCCATTTTTGAAACAAAGAGTTGTACAGATAGTTTTTGCTATGGTTTCTAACAGCTTTTATGAGATTTTAATGTGTTTGGTTTTAAAGTCTTTTACATGTGCTTGTCACTTTATTTCACAGGAGACACCCTATTGGATGTAATGCTTTCATTCTACTATTTAGACAGCGATGTCAGTTATGTCTGATGAAGCAATACTTGTACTGCGAAAGCGCTCGCATTTTTTACTATTAAAAGGACTGTATATTTTGTTAATCGCATTGACTCAATTCTTTTATGAGTTCTTTGTTTTCCTGCTTTGTGGGGATTGAGTTATTTGCCATCTCTGCTGCAGTTTGTGTCTGTTGAATGAAGAATGTAGTATTCATTTAAATTCTTTTTTTTAATTTCATTTAGTTATTTTAAATTAAAGAAAGCATAGATTTGGGTTTTAGTTTTTTAGGTGGACTAGTTGTTTTCGTAGGTGAGTCAGTGTCTCTGTTTTGATTGTGCAGTATGTAAAGTCACTTGTTTTACATTATAGTGAATGAAAAATACAGTCCTTGTTTCAGACTATTTATTACCTTTTTTATTTAAATGAATTGCAGATTTAGATAAAGGTAATTTTAAGTGGGCTACATTGCTTTATGATCTGTATATTATTTTGTGTGCAACCTTTTACATTAGTTTTGCAGGTAATAAAAATATCATAGGTTCTAGGTAACAATCACATATACAACTGAATTGCATAACTATTGCAAGTGTGATAGACTGAAAAAGGAAAAACCGGTATCTTTCCTGATCTTTGCACTAACTCCATCCCATAAAGCTAGCCTCCAATTTGCCTTGACAGGAAGTTTTTTTTCCTTAGGAAAGGTGTGGGATTAGGGTTGGGGCAAGGTTTGAGTTATCACTCTCTCTCTCTCTCTCTATATATATATATCTATATATACATATATCTATATATAGACATCATCCTTAGCATGTCATCAGACTTATAAAAATTCTTCTACACTTACCATAGTTTACACTCTAGTTAAAAACTAAATAAAAAAGATCACACATTACTCACATTAAGTGGAGACTTGCACACAACCTAAAACATGATAGCCTTAATCTACATTTCCTTGAAAAATAAAGTAAAAGGTGGATTTTGAACCACAGAAGCGGTTTTCCATGTTATACATATCTGTCCCTCCAGCACGTTCTCTTCTTGGTTGAGGCTCAGTATGCAAGACAGTAGCTGCTTTTTAGTGGCCTGTATGACAATTTGAAAAGAGACAAGGCTTTGAGATTTTCTGCAAAGTTTTTATGACATTGGCCCTTGATTCTTTTAATGAGGAAGTGTTGCAGTCATTCCAGCTGTGACAATTTATTTGACAGATGCATACTGAAAGGGGCATTTTACTCCAAGAACCACCTAATGAGTGCTGAGTACAGTGGAACAATAATCTCCCCCTGCATCTGGATCTCATACTTTAGATATAAGCTGTGAGATAAAGAACATCCTTACAAAAGTGTATATAGGCTGATCAAAGGACAGTTCATTGTAACTATCCCATCAACACTAAAAAAATGATCCTGTAGTTAGAGATCTGGTAAGCTATGTAAACAAAGGGATTTGTTCTTACCAAAGAATACAATTATACATTTCTTGCCATTTAGTTTTAGTCCGTGGCTTGGGACCAGCCCACTTGCAGGATCCTAGAGTCATCTGGGAAGTTTATGATGGCACCAAGTTTGCAGTCATCTGCACAAACCCTTAACATTATCTTTGACTTCCAAGAAATAAATGCCAAAGGATGTGGGTCGAGGACTGAACTCTAGGGCACACTGCTAAAGGCAGGTCTTCTGGAGAAGGTAAAGCCTTTCACCCTTACATCCTGTGTTCTCTTTGTAAGTCAGTTTGCTATCAGTTGAAAGAAAACATTTCATAATGAGTGACCATGAGATGCTGCATTCATAAAAACATGTTCAAACTATCTAAAGCCCTGTGTAGTAGAAACTAAGACAGGCCACTGAAATGAATTTGAAACTACTCAACATAAAACAACATGCAAAAAAGGATAAATGGAAAATTTGACATCTGGTTTCTAGACTATAGTGAGCTATTAGGAATAGAGATTGTGGTTCATGGGCTCATGTCCTCTATCATGCAATTTTTTCTCTTATACTTACAATGCTACATGATGAAAAGTGTGTGTGTGTGTATCTATCTGAATATCTATACAGATACTTATATATGTGTGTGTGTGTGTGTATATATAGCTATAGCATCATCATCAATCCCCCTTTTTATGTTGTTTGCTGCATGGAGTCAAGGTGTTGCATCAGTTGTTGGCACCTCTCTCTGGTCAGTGCTACTGTCATGCCTGACTGCCACAGGTCTTCTCTCACACAATCCATCCATATCTTGGCTGGACATCCTTATTTTCTCTTGCCTTCTTCTTGTCTTTCCCAAATCTTCTTCTCAAAATCATCATCTGCTCTCATGCACATTTTACCAAGCCATTGTAATCTGCTCTTAATCTTCTCTGTGAATGAGGCTACTTTGACTTCTGGTCGCAATGTCCTCATTTCTTCATCTGTTTCACTCTGCATCCTACTACCCATCACAGACAGTTTGTTTCCTTAACCTCTAGACTCATCAACTGGTTTTACTGCCTAGATTTCTGTACCGTGCAGCAGTACTGGTAGCGCCACTATTTTATACACCTTACATTTCAGCTTCTTTGGCATTTTTCTGTCATAGACTATCCCTGAAACTCTGTGCCAGTTGGCTGCAGCCCCTCTGATTCTACCTTTGACTATTCAGACTTGCCTTCTCCTCAGCTATCCTGCATCCTGCTATACATGAAGTGCTAACCTTTTCACTACTTTGCTCTCTCTCTGTTTCTTCTTCAAATTTCCCCATTTGCTACCATGACAACTTCCTTTTCTGTATTCAATTTTATCCCATGTGCCTTCAGTTTTGCATTTCAGTCCCCTATCACTTGCTGAAGTTCCTGCTTTCTAGTGCTACATCATCTGCACAGAGAAGTTGTGTTGATCTGTCCCCTCTGATCGTTTTACTAATGTAGTTCATTACCAGTATGAAAGTTAGTGGGGTCAGGACTGAGCCCTGGTGTACTAACACTCCCAGTAGGAACCTGTCTGTGAATCTGAACAGTGCACATGTCACATTGGGACCTTTTGCATAGCATGTGCAAATAACACTAATGTATCCAGGGCTTTAAACCATTACAGGATTGCCCAAATCAGCTTTCTTGGGACCTTATCATATGCTTTTTTCAAGTCTAGAAAATCTCAGTTGGACTATTTCTTCATGGCCAAGCTTCTTCTCCACTATCAAATTAATTGCAAACAATGGGTTGGTTGTGCTGCATCCTGATCAGAATCTGAAATGCTAATCTCCATTTTACTTTATACTGCTCTGCATATTCCTCAGTCACCCTCTCCAGAACTTTCATGCCATGTGACAGGAGTTTAATTCCTCTGTACTGCCCACATTTGTGAATGGTCACTTTGTTCTTGTACACCGGAAGTAGAACACTTGTCAGTAATCCAGGATGTGCCTTACTCTCCAGACTGCTATGATGCCATTTCTCCCCCAATTCACCCAACATCTCAATTCTACCATTACTGCATCTCACCCTGCTGCTTTTCCTGACTTAAATTTTCTTAGTGTTCTCCTTGCTGCTTCTAGGGCGGGTTCTTACTCCCCTTTCTTTGAATGCTATAGGAGGGGCATTGCAACTTCTGTGGGATTTTCTTCAGTCAGAAGCTGCAGGAAGTATTCCTTCCATCTATCTTTGATGTCCTACATAGTTGTGAGTATATTTTTACTGGCATCACATTATAAAGGGTATCTAATGATTATCTTCTTTATATGTCTTTCTTTGCCTTGTAGCCTGATAGTTTATTTGAGCCATCTGCTGAGTACCTCTCAAATGTCCCTGATTTCACTCAATTTTCAGCTGTGTTCCTCTTGATCCTTCCTAAGACTGGAGGCTTTGGCAAAAAAGATGATGAATTACACTTAATAAATTATGGTAATAATTAGTCTTTTTTTACTTCAGAAAACATATATTAATTCACATTCTCATTGTCTTGTCAATGTCTCACCTTAATAGTGCTAATATTTTAAAAAGTGTCCCTTACCTGACCATGATTATTTCTGGAGTTGGCCCCATTTCTGTTGACATCTGTCCCTTTTTGGTTGGGAGCTGTGGGTCACTTTCCAGAAGATGGTAGAGTGACTCTCATGCCTTATCCTTTGTTATTGCGACAAACTCTTAGATTCTTTGTTAGCTAACCAGTACTACTACTTAGCCTGATCCATTTTTCTGTCTCAAACTTTTTCCTGCACTCCTCCTTTCTTTTGATATCTTCCTGTATTTCAGAATTCTACCACCAGCTTTCCTTATGTACCATAATTTCATACCTGTCTTGGCTGCATATCTGTTCAATAGTCTTCTCACATACTATTTTTAAGATGGTGCCATTTTTTGACTCCACTTAATTCCTCTTATTCCTGAGGTGATACAGCACTCAGTATCTCAATATCTCTTTGGACTCTTCTGCTTTCACTCCAGTGAACTGTCTCTGTTAAGATTAGAGATTCTTTTCTGACGACTGCTTGCAAGTGTATGTGGCCGTCAGTGTGTTTTTTTTCCTGTGGTATAACTATTTCAATAGGGATGACTTTGTTTACTCCGAATGCTCTTTCCTGCTAGGAGACGTGTACCTGAGTGGCATGTTGACCACTCTTGTATGTAATCTTCTGACTATCTCTCTCGGTGATGCATGAGTTGGCAGCCATCAAGCCAGTCTAGAATGGTCTTTCCTTTATTTCTGTTGCCCCACCCAAGTGGACCCAGGAAGTACTGTTCTGTCTGTCCCAATATGAGAATTCAGACCTCCATTGTCATCATCAGTTGATGTTGTCTTGCTTTATCTAGTAGGTCATACGACTGCAACATGAATACACTCTGTTGTGGGGACTAGGCTAAGATTATAAATACTGCCTTATCTTGTCACTGGAGTCGACTGACATAAGTCGATCGTGCATTTTCATGACATGCCTCAATGCTTCAGAAGGCTATCTTCACAACAATTCCTACACCATTCCAAGATTGTCCTTCCCATGAGTAGTAGGCTGTTGATCCCAAGTCAAGTGGCTTTGCTGCAACATTCTGCCCTTCTACCTTGGCTTCTGGATGCACAGGTCAGCCTTTCTCCTCCTTACCTTGATGTCATCCACCTTCAAAGTGTGTCCTGTTAGTGAACCTATATTCAGTGCAGCAATCCTTAATTTTTGGCAGGTTGATTATGTTGGTAAGCACAGCTATCTAATGTGTATCTATGTAAATATATGAGTGTATTACTAATAAGTGACCCATAAAACCACTGACATTGATATAGAAAAAAATAACATGTTACTTACGCAAGACATCAGAAACTTCAGTGCAGGCTTATAGATAGGGTGGATCAAAGGAGGCTGCCACCCCCAGGTGCAAGACTTTAGGGGGACATGATTGACAGTTGAAGATGTGTGGTTTTATTGCAGTACCTGCGTTTATTACAGTTATAGGAACTGAATTGCTGAAGGGCTTTGTTGTTTCTGAGTGGTACACTAAATTTATCAAACCACTTGTTACATTTGTGCAGAAGACTGTAGAGAGTGGACCTCTCTTTATTTCTTTCTTTCTTTCATCAGCTTCGAGTTGAGGAGCACCGGACTGGAGAATAGCACTTGACACTAGATGAGCTTGGTACAGCTCTACTTAAGTGGAACTAGCAATCACAAATGCAAATAAAACAGCCTTTGTGATTGCTAAAAAAAAACACAAATGTAGAAAAACGGGCGCACACACACACATACACACACACGCACACACAGAGCAAAAAGATTATTTTACACTGGAGGCAATTCCCTGGCAAAACCTAGCTTTTTTGTATATATATATATATATATATATATATATAGGTGTGTGCGTGTGTATATATATATATATATATATATATATATATATATATATATATATATATATATATATATATATATATATGGGTGTATATATATATATATATATATATATATATATA